>NC_057812.1:621745186-622045186 GCF_018294505.1 Triticum aestivum
CACCGCTTGTTGATTGATGTATCATGTATTTATACGTAGATTAAGGAACCGATTAAATCTGGGAATTCATGAGAAGAAATTAGTCTCATAGGTCGTAGTTGATTTGGAATTTTTTTAAAAAAAAATTGTGGTGTGGCTGTATGAGTGGTAATGAACAAATGCAAATGGGAAATAAATTGAATAGCAGTACAGTTTGGAAACATCATTTACGTTTACATGTATGGTCTATATTTGTTACAAAATCAATAGAATTAATGCCTTACATTAATCAATGAAAGGAGTACCTTACTGGTTTGGTAGATCATTCACATTCAATAAAATTTATGTTTATCTGTTTTCATTAGTTAGCCTCTGTAGCTCCTTACTGAGTGCTTACATGGTGCCGACTTGCATGCTTCTTTTCCAGGTCACATAGGACAAGTCAAGAACCCAAATGATTTCTTCACAGGAAGGTGATTCCATCTTGCTTTCATGCTTCTGCTACCTGAATCAATTCTACTTTCTACAGTATGATGTGCAAACCTATTATAAGTGTGAAGGTTCTTAAAATATTTCTAGAACCTCCCACCATGTAATCTGCAACTGATCTTGCTAAAATTATTTGGCTTAATGGAAATTGTTCAGGTGGGTTTAGGTCCCCCATATACCTTTTTTCTTTCTAAAACAAGGAGCTGCATGCAAAACACTTATTTGAAAATTGGCAACTTTCAGTCATGGTTACCTCCAAATTATTGTAAAATAAGATAATTCATGTTGGAGGTTGCTAATGTTAATCACCTAACAAGGTGAACCAACAGCCTTGGAAATGTACAATTTGTCATATGCCGGGATGCAAATGGGAAACTTCAAGCTTTTCACAATGTGTGTCGTCATCATGCCTCACTCCTCGCATGTGGAAGTGGTCAGAAGACTTGCTTCCAATGCCCTTATCACGTGAGTTCCTTAATAAACACCTACTCTCCGTTCTGAATTATAAGATGTTTTGAATATTTCAATATGGACTAAATACGGACTAAAATGAGTGAATAAACACACTAAAACACGTGTATATACATCCGATTCAGAAAGAAGTTATGACATCTTATAATTCGGAACGGAGGGAGTAGTAGATATGGCACATACTTGTGGTCTGTACTTGCATGTTATAATTTTTCTTCGACTTTCTAGGATAATCATCTGAATACTTCGGTTATTGACATCTGAGGTAAGAAATGTAGCCACATAACTTTTCTTTAAAAGTTGTTTAGTTGAAAATTTTGGAATACACATGCTATTAACTAAAGATAGTTTAAAATGTTAATATGACAATGAGGGAATACATCCACATGTCCCATGTGGGACTTAAACGCTTCAAGTTGAATTCCAAAGAAATTCGGTGCAATTTTAGCTGGACCCCCAGCTTGGTGAACTGCCTGAACTAGGAACAATGGCAACAAAACAACAGAACATCAGTGTATTTCATATGCTTATTAGTGTAATTTTCATTATTGGGGGAACTAAGTGTGGTGAAGCCTCTGCTTTCTAGGTTGGGCTGAAACTGAACTTCATCATCACGTCATTAGCTTTTATTTGCCTCATTTTTTGTGAGTCAGTAGCTAACTAGCTATACAAATTTTGTAGGGTTGGACATATGGTTTAGATGGTACCCTCCTGAAAGCTACAAGAATATCAGGAATCAAGAACTTCAACAAGAATGTATACCACAACTCCTTTTGTGCCTCTGTGCTTCTCAATCGCAAAATTGCAACTTATTCTTCTTTCTGGAAACAGGATTTCGGTCTTTTACCAATTAAGGTGGCTACGTGGGGACCTTTTGTGCTTGCCAGATTTGATGATTCCTCTCAAGATACTGTTGATGATGTTGTTGGTGGAGATGAATGGCTGGGTAGTGCTTCAGATCTGTTGAGTAGAAGTGGCATTGACACTTCACTACCCCATATTTGCAGGCGAGAATATATTATCGAATGTAACTGGAAGGTCCATTTTTTTTATTCCAATATTTTGATGACGTGTTACTGAAGCAATGAGATTCTCTTGAGTTTATCTTTAGGCCCATTGTATTTTTTGTCATGCAGGTATTTTGTGACAACTATCTAGATGGTGGATATCATGTTCCATATGCACATGGGGCCCTTGCATCCGGTCTTCAGCTTCAATCCTATGAAACACTTGTATAGTTTGTAAACCCCTTTCCTTCTGCAGTTTTCCTCTTGAGAATATTTTATTTAGGTATAGTCGACTTGATGTCAACTAGTAATATTTTAATAACCAGTATGAATATTCTCTCTTTCTTTTTGTGTTGAAACTATCGAATTATTACTTTTAATGAATCTTCGTATCTGAACCAATGCCACTGCAATACTGAATTATTTCCTTGCAACTTTTTTGGTTTTGCCTTTTCTAGGATGACTTCTGATTAGATGTACTTATCTCCAGACATACGAAAGAGTTAGTGTTCAAAGATGTGAAAGTGCCCTAGCAGAACAAGAAGACATTGACCGCTTAGGGACAAAAGCTACCTATGCTTTTGTTTATCCAAACTTTATGATCAATAGGTGCAGTGGGCATCCTTCAGAACTTGTTGTTTCATTTTGCTCACATTAGATGTATATATGCAGATGTGAATAACTAATAATTTTCAGGTATGGTCCATGGATGGACACTAATCTAGCTGTCCCATTGGATGCAACCAGGTGTAAAGTGGTTTTTGATTATTTTCTGGACGAATCTCTTCTGGTATATATTCTCCTGATCTCATATACCCATTTTATGCCTTTTCAGTACATACTTATATGTACTGCTCATATGTTGTCACATCTCAGTGACATGCCATGGTGTCTTCTACTCTTTATTATTTGTACACAGCTCGCGTGGCACATTATTGTGATGGTAGTTTGACTGCAAACATGAGCACTATATTGTGCTTATGTATTGCTTGCGCTAGATTGGACAAGACTAATTTTTTGAAGAGCGTTTCCGCTTTATACTAACAGATCATCGGGAAAAAAACATGTTTGTATAAAGTGGCTGCTTTCAGCTTGTGATTCTCAAACATGCCGGGAAGTGTGTTTCTCTGCATTAAGAATGTGCCAAGATAGTACAAACGACTTGTGAATGATAAGCAATACTAGTAGAAAGTAGTTGCGAGCCATGGCAAAGGCAGAGAAGCACAGTGCATGTCTGCATGAGCAGAGGGAGAAAGGCTCAACACATTAATAATCACATTAGCGACGGTCCACATTGACGAGAAGTTAATGTAGTGATGGCTCTTCGCGCTTCAACTGAATTCCATTGCTGAAAATCATCAAAGTCAGAGGAACAGTGCTTCTCTTCTTTGCTTGGGACGAATCCATTCATAATGGATGGCGGTACTGGTCTAAGATCTAAAAGCCGAGTGATGTCTCTGAACGGATGATGATGTTAACTTCATATATATTAATCAAGTTTCCATCTGAAGCAAGTAATGACTTGTTACGTCTGCTACAATCTAAAATGGACGATCCTTGAAATGCTCTATTCTTTCTTGCTTGCTGTATACAATCTTCAGTTGACTCGTCCGTGCTGAATCTGCAGGATGACCAGGATTTTATCGATAGAAGCTTAAAGGACAGCGAACAAGTACAGGTATATTACCATAAAACTGATGATCGGTCGCCAAGGTAGCTCGACCAGTGCTTTGCCTTTAACCACTAAATTTGTTGCTTTCAAGTAGACCTCTCTGAGCTAACAATCACTGCACTGTAAATTGCATGGTCTTCGAACTGCATTTACGACATGGACTCCATGCCCTTTTACGCTTGCATCAATATATGCACAGCACAACACAGCACAGTAGCCACGGCATGAGCAACAAAACACATCTGGTACCGCAATGTCGCGAGCAAGAGTGTACCGCAACAAGCGTGGGCCGATGATGCTGATGCGTTTTACCTGCTACAGATTGAAGACATTGCGCTGTGCGAGGGAGTCCAGCGGGGCCTGGAGTCGCCGGCCTACGGCGTGGGCAGGTACGCGCCGTCTGTGGAGATGGCCATGCACCACTTCCACTGCCTCCTGCACGCCAACCTCAGTGGCTAGTGATACTTATGTGCGGCGTTTCATAATGTGTATATAATTGTGTGAAATGCTATGCTGGAAGAAGCACATAGCCGTAGGACTGTAATTCTACAGTTCGTCTTCTTCCCCAATGGTTTGTACTATGCCAGGTGAAACTATACAATAAAATGAGTGAACCGTGAAACAGCTTCAGCTATGAAAAGACCCCTGAAGCCCGATATTTGGCCATGTTTCTCATCACTCATCAGTCAAAATTTAGGCAGAAGCCCAAAGAGCTGAGGAACGGCTCCAAACTTTACAGTCAGAAAAAGTGACCATACCTGGCGATGAAACGGTTTGTCGACGGCCTCATTGCGTGGGAGACGACGATGTTGCCACTCGTTTGTGGTTCCGTATTATGGAACGGTGGGGACTTTCAGATAGCAAGTAGTAATCAATTGTCAAATAGCGGGGAGGTACATTTATCCTGTTATCCACTTTGTTCGAACTTGAGAGCATGGGCAGGTGAAAAGGCAATGAACTGTTATGAGAGGAACATTTATCCACTTTGTTCAAACTGCAGATCTCAGCAGGCAAAAAAATTCCGTCGCCGGGACTTGAACCCGGGTCTCTCGGGTGAGAGCCGAGTATCCTAACCACCTAGACTACGACGGATGACCGACTATAGTCCAACAGTTAGCTTATTGGAATATGAATCGCCTAGTCTCAGAGGCGTCTCACATGTCTCTGCGGCAGACAAATAGTCCATCCAGCTCCTGACATGAGAATCGCAAGTTCTCTCCGTGTAGACGCATGCAGTACAGAAGTCAATAGGCGCCATGGTGTGCATGGAGCCAAGTCACAAATCAAATCGGAAAGGAAATGAAGGGCGGTTGGCACGCAAGCGCCGGTTTTACATCTCCTGGAGGCTGAAGGTGGAGATTCAAATTTGCATTTCCAGGTGTTGTGTTTTACATCTCCTGAAGAGGTGATGTAATTTTTTTTTTTACATCTACATCATCTGGAGATTGGTTTTTGGTCCTCGGAGATGCAAAAATTAGCTATTTTTGCATCTACATATATTTGAGATGTTCTTGAACATATAAACAGTACTAGCAAGATTGCATATGTGCATACTGAGGCCTCGGGTGGGATTAAAAGCTTGATCATGGGGCATGGCGATCTTGCTAGTTTGAACTTGGAGTTGCCCCATGATCTAACTTGGAGTTGCTCCTTGATTTTTTTCCGAAACGGAGACAAAAGATTTGCCTCATTGATTAATTAAGGAGAAAAGAATTGCCCAGTTAATTAACGAAAAACCAGGCGAAAACCGATACAAACCAACCACATGTGGACTACTCACACAACATGCAACCCATAAGCACATGATCGCCTCACAACCATACCCAACACCTAACGTCCACCAGCCCCCACACTGCTACATCACAAAGACACCCGAACGAGAGTAACTCGGTCGAAGACCACATGCACCATCAAATCCACGAAGACAAGCCAGACCATAAGAACAACCCAAGAGACTGATAACCATCCATCAAGCAGCTGCGCACGCCTTTCGTGTGGCGTCACTCTTCTTTCCTTTGCTCCTGAGAGCCTCCTCCACTATCGCATTGCCAAATCCAGGGCTCACCCTCTCCAAACATTTGAGCAAGCTGTGAAGCTCTATCTCAAATAGAATCTCATTGATCTTGTCACGCACAGAAACCTGCCCAACCGTCACCTTCGGGCGGGTGACTGCAACATCGGATCCTCCATGCTCCACAGAGGCGAGCGGCTGGTTGGGCTCCGAAGGGTCAGGCGCCAACATACCAACCGCCTCAACATCATTAGTAATAGGTACCACTGACACGATGGACTCAGACGTCTCCAGTTGCTCACATGATATAGCCTCAGAGTTAGGTGCCAACACATCTATAGCATCAACCTCGCCACTCAAAGACACCACATGCCCAATGGCCATAGATGAGGCAGTGATAGAACCAACCAAGTCTCCACTGTACGCAAAGGCGGGCGGCTGACGGGACTCTGGCGGTGGCAGTGAGGGTGTCATGGCCACCGCCAAGGACTCCAATGCGCTCAGCTCCATCGGTAACACAATAGATGATTCCCCACAAAGCTCCTGCAACTCAGGCATAATTTGCAGAATTGGAGCTACAATCTCGCTGATAACCGCACTCCCATGAACAAGAGGTGTCACATCCAGAGCACGAGGAGAAAAATCTCCAAAGAAACATTCAACATCCTCATCAATGGAAACAACCTGGAGCTCAGGCAGCAAAGGCACAACCGACGCAACCGCAAGCTTGGCTAGAGCGTCGCGAAGCTCGGTGCGGAGCAGCTCGACCTCCTGAAGGAGCTCCGTGCGCAGCAGGGCAAGCTGCGACTCCAAAGTAGAGACCAAAGATGCGTTGACACTGGAATCCTTGCAACACCCATATTGGGACCTTGGCGGCACCGACACACACAACGACGAGTGACCTACAACCTCAGCCCAACTCCTAGTCAGCGGAGGACAAGGCTGGACGGGCGGGGAGCGGCTTCGCTGGCGAGGAGCGCAAGCGACCGGAGAGCGATCGCAAGCAACCGGAGAGCGAGCACGACAGAACCTCTCCCGATGACCAACGCGACGATAACGAATGCATCTGAATGACTCACGGCATGCACTGACTTGATGGCCACGCTCGAGGCAACGAAAGCACCTTCCTCGAGCCCAACGCTTGAAGGCGAGGCTACGCTCGAGACCTTCCCTCGACGGCTCCGGGTGAGCGTGCCGACCGGAACGGCGCCCCCGACCCACATGCTTCCAACCTGCCCCGCCTACAAGAGCGGTGGCGGCCGCAGAGAGGTCGTTGCATGCCGATGCTGAAGACGGACCAAGCAAAGGAGAGCCCATCTTCTCTGGTGTCTTCTCGTCGTTGCACCTATCGTCGGATCTTCGAGCCTCGCCGGAATCAGCGCCTCCGGAGGCGGTCGATGCTGCCGCACAGGAGACCGGCATGGTCGTCTTCACCCCAATGCATGCGTCGTGGAGGGTACTGGTAGCATCGAGCAGCAAATCCGACGGGGCCGACGCCGCGACACAAACTATCTTCTCCCGATCTGGAAAAGGCGTCGGGTGCAGAGGAAGACTGGCAGCTGCTGGAGGGACGACGGGCGGAGGCTCCATAGCGGCCGTCGTCACGGAACTTGGCAGGTGGCGAGCGCGACTTCCAATGGCGGGTCGGCCCTACGGGAGGCCAAGGCAGCCGAGGCCAGCACAGCGGCGGCGGAAGCCAGGGAGGTGAATTGTGGAGTCGAAGCAGTCGTGGGGAGCGACACGGACGTGGGCGCAGCTGGCTCGCTTGGGGGCATCGCCGGACCAGCCTTGAGCACGCTACATCCCTTGGCAGAGCAGGCCAGCGTCGGCGTCGGCGGCGGTGGATCCCGATCCAGATCGGAACGAGGAGATGACGGGGGCGGCAATGGGAGGATGCACGGCACGAGGCCCGCGGGCAGCTCGGCAGAAGGCGGCGGCAGCATGCTGGCCGGGACACAGCACGGCGGTGGGGTAGCCGACGGGGCCGGAGTGGCCGCCGCCGTTGCGTGATGGTGGTCAACGGCGTGCGCTTGGTAGGTGCTCCTTGATTGCATGCGTGCATATAAACAGTACTAGCAAGATTGCTGCTGTGCCGAAGAAGTCATCCTGTGAAGAAAGGAGCAAACTCCAAGTTCAAACTGCATATCAAAAAATTCTGGAAACAAACTTGATCTTATCTTGTACTCATATAAAAAGTTTTGTTAGAAAAACCTCCCGTTGACTTATAGGTAGAGAAAACGGATTTTCAAGGACAAAAAAGTGTGAATAGTAATCTATATCTTCTCTATCTCTATCTGTATCTCTACTACTATAGTACATCAGTTTCTGAACTCGCGGCTTACCACCACGTATACAGTGTTCCCGCCAAACTTCATCTCAAAACAGTATGGGCCGTCCATTTCGCAGATCCAACGGACTAAGCAGGAGTGAATCCAAAGAAAGTTGGCCGTCAGATTTGGATACATCTAACGGTTCAGGCTGCTTGTTTCTCTGTCAGGTCCTTCTCAATTCTTTCGGACTGAACTCTTCCCGTACCGCCGTACGCCATCGATTTCTCTGATCAGGCCGGCGTCCCCCTCCGCTCCCAGCATGCAGCAACTGACTCACCCCCGCCTCCCGTCTCTCTCCACACAACAATCTTCTGTATTCTTGCTCCCAAAATCCACTTCTAAACTGGCCGCCTCGCACCCAGATGTCGGCCGCCGTCTCGCCGGCCACCGCAAAACCTGCGCGCGCACTTCTGCATCCCAAGCTTCAACACACCTCCGCCCTGCATTCCTATGCCAAGTCCCTCCTTTTGTATGTCCGGCATACGCGGCGTCGCGATGACTTCGGAGCTTCCTCTGTCATAGAGTAGCTTAGCTTGTCCAAGTGAGTCATTCCCTGTACTGGTTTTGCTTTTCTTTTTCTGCATCCGGATACTCCACGGGTGATTCTTTACTAATATCTATCACGTACCATCACATTAACCCTCAGTTTTGAAAATTTAGCGCTGGTTATGGTCATTGGTAATGTTTGGTATTCCTGCACGGCAGCTGTTTGTGTTTTTGTCAAACCAACATATGTTGCGATTCTTTGAGGCAGACCAGAAAAATTATTGAATTTTCTGTGATTAATCTGGACCATCAGATGATAGTGCAAGTACCAGCAATGATGCAAGGCACGAGTACAGACGCCAATGACAAAACATGCATGCCAGTAGAATTATCCTCAATGACAAGTTATTTATGATGTGCCATCAATAAAAGAAGAATCCAACTCTATATCTTGGTTGCACTTTGTCTGATGGTAACAGTCCTATGCCAAGAAAGAAAAGCAGTGGGATATTATCTCACAACCACCTACTTAAAATATTGTGTGTTTCAAAATATAGCAACATGATCCAATCGTTCAATTTATCTTTACTAAATATTGAAAAACTTGATGAGCAATAATCCATCCTTATCTAATATTTTTTTCTCTTTATCTCTATGTTAAAAATACAGTGTTTCTATTGGTAATTTTAATATATACTCGTCTGACCAATGAAGGCAATATGTTTCCAATTGTAAAATGAATGAAGACTTTGATTTAGATCAAGCAGAAAGAAAAAAATTCATGCCACCCCTGATTACATGGAAGTAACTCTGTATGATGGCATTTATCTATAATATCTATACTACTATATAGTGCATGAGTAACTCTTAATATAGACCGTTGGATGGTCACGATCGTATGGCTCACATTGGTTTGCTCGGGTACGGAATCGCTGTGGTGCAATATATACCGTCGGATATGAAAAATCCTACGGTTGTTGCTCCAGGGATTCGCGGTCGTGCAGGATGGCTCCTGCATGCACGCAAGGCAGTCGCCAGGCTGGGACCCATCTAGCATCGTTTCATACTTCGAGTAAACTCCAGAGGATTCTCTTCTTTAAAATATTGACTGCTACTCTGGCCAAACGAAAGAAAGGCTTGCTCGGTAGTAAGCTGCAGAGAAAAATCAACCTCAAAATGCTGCAAGTCTCCCTGATACTACAAACCGAAACTTACTAGGCTTCCTCTAAATTTTTTTACTAGGCTGGATAATACTATAAAATAAGTGTTCGGCAGAAAAAAACGTCCTGTTGGTCCACCTGCCAATATAATTGTACGTTCTTTTGTGTGGATTATGAACTTTCTACAGTATTATAATTTTATTTTCCTCCATACATTCTTTATCGATCTATATAAGCAATACGTGCACATAGTTACCCCGCAAAAAAACGTGCACATAGTTAAATAGTATGTATTATTTCCATCAATTTTCTTTTACATTTCATATCTTTCAAGCTACGTCTATCATACAGACATAATATGAATAGATGATTTTCTGTATTATCAAAATCAATAAATGAACATAAATATGTAGGTGATACAATAATTTCATGATGGACCACATGTTTCTTAGATAAAATGCAAGCACATATTTGACAACCTCCCACTTCCCAAAATACATTAGCATTGTTTTCGTATTAAGGGTGTGTGCAAAAAAACTTTAGATAAAATGACAAGCAAAAGAAATTAACAACTCCAGGGGCCACTTACATGTCACCTGCCAAAAAACAATTTGTTTCAGTAAGTTCTGTCGAAAGTCCGATTTAGATCCTGCGGCGATAACTTTATATTCCTCCTCATTTCAGGGTTGTTCTTCTTCCTTTTAGAACCATCGCCCGACGGCAGACCAACAACACACCATTCTGCTCTCTGCCCTGCTCGATTCCATCTCCTCTGCCCCATGGGCCTCCCTCCAAACCTTGCAAGATTCCATTACTTGCGAGCTCCCCACAACCCCATTGCATCTAAACCCATCAACATATGACTCCCCAGCACCGACAACGATGTGGTCACTTCGTCCCAGGCACCAGTGACATCTCGTTCGGACTCATACACCTGTCTCGGCATCAGACGCTGGGTAAAATGGTCTGATTTGGAATTTTACGCAAGTACGTAATAAATATCAAAAACTTTGAATTAATTATTTATCAGTTTTTTAAAATAATTAGTGACTAATTTGTCTATGATAGTGTTCTCTCCTATCTTATGATTTATTTGTTTAAAACATTTGCATACCTTTTTTTGCAATATTTTGTTAGAAATGGGAAATGTTGTCTGAATCGTGCCGTGCTAAGTTATTCATTACGTGCAACTAACTAGTCTATATAGTGTATGAGTTTTGAATGATAGCAAAGCATCAATCCTAGCCGTTGGTTTCCTATATCTAACGGTTGGGACTTGAAGGATTCGCAATGAACAGTATCCGCAGCTGCTTCTAATGGGTTCTGGAACCATCGCCTCACACTTCCAGGTTTCCTTGCCATTGTTGCATGTGTCAGAGTCTGATCGAGACCCGAGTACCGAGTATGGGGTGGGAGTAGAAATAAAAGTAAATAATTTATGGGGTCCATCACGTACTGTACATCTTTATTTCCTTTCTTTGGAAATTTCTAGATGTCTCTAGACCACAGGAGTTGTAACATAACAATTACAAATTTTCTGTTAATTCATTTCTGCATGTGTACATCGACAATATTTCTTTTGCTCTGAATTCGTTGCAAAGTATTATATACCTTTTTTTTTCTTTACTAGAATCATCGGGATAGTATTGTTAAGGGGTTTGTCTAGGACTCAGTCGACTTAGACTTCGCGACTGATGTCAGCTTCGTGCAGATGCCCCGATTGATTTCCTCGTCGTACTTTTGTTTTGCTCTGGGCTTGCTTAACGTGTATGAGGCTTTCTTTTTGTCTTTTTTTTTCTTGTCTTATTAGGTGGGCTGCTTTTGTCCTTTGTTTTGTTCTCTCAAATCGCTTGTCTTGTGTTGGGCTTCTTTTTTTCTTTCTTGTACGTGGGCAGCCTCCTATTGTTTTATATGTTCTCTAGTTTTCTTTTAGATTGTTTCTTTTCTTTGTTTGTATTTGGGCTGTCAAAATATATGGGTGTATGTGTCAACTCTCCCAGCCGATTTGCATGGTGGTGTGTCTCAAACAAACATAATGCATACAAAAAGTGTAGTTGTTTAAAAAAAGTGTAGTGTGTTTGTATTTCTTTGAGCACATATTTTGACACAAAAAGGAAGAAAAATAAATTAAGAAACAATGTGTGGCCCACGTGTGCGCAAAATGGAGTGGCATTATTTTTTAGATAAATATCCAAAACATGACTAATTTAGAAAAGAAACAATAACACAAATCCAAAACGCAAAAATAAATAGAAGAAAAACATAAACTACAAAACCAAAAATGAAAAATTGAAAATAAATTTCACATACCGGGACACCCGAGCTCCTAGGCCCCCGCCCTGCCTGCACCCTAGTTATGCCCGGCTGCTGGTGTCGCTTGTAGTTGCATGCAAGCTATAACATATGTTATTGCACATGGGGCGCCGTAAAATTGGGTGGCACGATTGAAAGAAAAAATACCACTATTTAGAAAAGCTAAAAGACCTACAAGAATAAAAGTAGAAATAAAAGCAGAAAAATAGAAACAGTGGTAGACATGCAACCATGATAGGGATGACACTTGCATTTGCGGCCTATTGTCCCCTCTAATAAAAAATGCCGCTAAGTTGGAGTTGTGTTGAATACATGTAGTTGAAGTCGGATCGATACTTGTAGTTGTTTGCCTAATGTAGACATGCAACTGCTACTCCTCCCCTGGACAATACACCAGTGAGTTGAAGTTGCAACTGCGGGAGACACTTGTAGCTGGGGGTGGGGGTAACGCTTGCAGTTCCATGGCTAGAGTCGGATATGCATCTACCCCACTCCTACCACGTTGTTGCCGCCTCCCGCAAAATAAAGCCCTAGTTGCAACCATGTTGGAAGACATGCAATTGCAGTCGGGGGACGACACCTGTAGTTGCATGACTAGTGTGGGACATGCAACAGACCCTTCTCTTCGCAGTCCCTCAAACAACACAAAAGCCCGATTGCAACCAAGATAGAAGACATGCAACCGCGTCACCATGGTTGGACATGCAACTGCCCCCCGCCTCATCGGTCCCTTTGATAAAGCGAAAAGCCTAGTTGCAACCAAGTTAGAAGACATGTGATTGCATGAATAGTGTGGGACATGCAACTGGCCCCCTTCTCTTCCCGCTGCCCCCTCCGACAAAACAGAGCCCCCTAGTTGCAAACATGTTGTAAGACATGCAGTTGCATGACTACAATTAGACATGCAACTGACCTCATCTCCTTGCCCCTCCCCCTTACCCGACAAAACAAAGCCCTAGTTGCAACCACTTTGGAAGGCATGCAGTTGCGTGGCTATAATTGAACACGCAATTGGCCCCGCTCTCTCTTCCTGCTGCCCTATTTGACAAAACAAAGGCCCCAACTGGAAAGTATGCTAGAAAGACATGCAGTTGCGTGACTAGTGTGACACATGCAACTGGCCCCTCTCCTCGTCGGTCCCTCCGACAAAACAAAGGCCCAGTTGCAAGTAGGTTAGAAGGCATGCATTTGCAACCATGCTGGAAGGCATGTAGTTGCATGACTATAGTTGTGCATGCAACTGGGCCCCCAGTTGCAACTATGTTGGAAAGCATGCAGTTGCATGACTGAAGTTGGACATGCAACTGGCCCCTCGTTCTCTCTCTCTCTTTCTCTCTCTCTCTCTCTTCCCACCGCCCCTCAACAAAACAAAGACTCCCAGTTGCAACTATGTTGTAAAATATGCAGTTGCATGACTATAGTTGGACATGCAATTAGCCTCCTCTCTCTTCTCGCCGCCCTCTTTGACAAAACAAAGGTCCCAGTTGCAACCAAATTAGAAGACGTGCATTTTGCGTGACTAGTGTGGAACATGGAACTGGCGCATCTCATCGTCAGTCCCTCCAACAAAACAAAAACCGAGTTAGAACCAAGTTAGAAGACATGCGTTTGCAACCATGTTGGAAGACATGTAGTTGTGTGACTACAATTGGACATGCAACTGGCCCTCTCTCTCTTTTCCTATCTTCCCCTCAAACAAAACAAAACCCGGTTGCGACCATGTTGGAAAAGACTTGCAATTACAGACGGGGGTGATGGTTGCAGTTGCATGACTGCATTTGGATATGCAACTGGCCACCTTTATCTGTTCTCACTGCCCCCTCCGACAAAACAAGCCCAATTGCTACCATGTTGGAAGATTTGCAGTTGCAAGCAGGGGTAATGGTTGCAGTTGCATGACTACAGTTGGACATGCAATTGGGCCCCTCTCTCCGTTCTCGTCGCACCCTCCAACAAAAACAAAGCCCAGTTGCGCCCATGTTGGAAGACTTGCAGTTGCAAGTGGTGGTGAAGGTTTGTAGTTGCATGACTACAATTGGACATGTAACTAGTCCCCTCTCTCCATGTAGCCCCTCCGACAAAAACAAGGCCCCAACTACAACCATGTTGAAGCCCTCCCCCCTTATCCCTGCTGCGCCCTCCGATAAAAAAAGACCAATTGTATCCATGACTAAAATGCCGCCACCGACAAAAAAAGCATAGTTACAACCATATTGAAAAGTCATGCAGTAGGAGTTGGCCGTGATGGTTGCAATTGCATGACTAGTGTAGACATGCAACTGCTGCACCCCCTTCTCACCGCCGTCATCATCGAACAAAACAAAAGCCCAGTTGCGACCATGTTGGAGAAGACAAACAGATAACTGTAGAAAGTGTTATCCAATTCTTTTAGGGTTAATTATCCTTTTGCCCTCAGTGGTGTCCATGTGCTCAGTTTTGCCCTCAGATGCGAATTGTCCTCAGTTTTGCCCCTAGTCTGAGCACAGCAACTACGACGAGGCCAAACGGCCATATTTGAGTCCATTCCGTCCGCCGGCGTTAGTAGTTGTGGGTCCGGAGCTTACACGTGGGACTGCGTGGACGTGGGTCTGGAGCTGACATGTAGGCCCCTGCAACTAAATCCCCAAATCATTCTAGCTCACACCCATCCGCCCGGCCGGCTGTCCTGCGCCGCCGCCGCCGCCACCTGCGCCGCGGCCAGCACCTGCCCCGCCACCAGTTGCACGGCCTGCTCCGCCGCTACCTCCCTGCGCCTACGCTCCATGGCTCATTGTGACGCCCACCACCTTCCTGCGACGCCACGGGTGGGGCGCCCGCCACCTGCTTGATTCGCGGCGCGGCCTCCTTCCGTGCGCCCGGCTGGAGCGCTCAAAGGTGGGGGGCTGCTGGAGCTATTTGAACTAGGAGGAAGAACCCTAGGGCGAAATGGTGAGCAGCAGCGACCCCGGAGTATTTGGCGAGGCAGGCATCGGGCCGGAGATCCGCCGCGTCCACGACTGGGTTCCCGAGGGGTAAGTCTCGCCTCTTGTTTAGATTGAGCTTAGTTGTGCATTTGAACACTCGATTCGAGTAGGTTTGCCCAATTAGTGTGCTGATTGCGTCTCTGTTTTTCGCTGGTTAGGATGGAGTTGCTGTTTGCTTTCATGGTGCACATTAGAAGGGACCGGTACATGTTCGATGCAAAGGATAAGAAGAAATACCAAGGAGGTTTTGATTATCGGTTGCCAATGGCTAGTAATTGGAGTTTCAGACAATTTGGGGAGGTAATTTGTAGCCAATATCCTTGGGGTTTGCTTGATGAAGTGGTATACAAATACTATGATGGGGAAAAGAATTGGGTGACAGTTAGTAATGATGAAGAGCTAGCTACCATGTTTGTTAGGCATAAAGAGAAAGATAATTTTCATGTGAGGCTGCAAGTTGATGTGCTTGAGCAGGCATTTGGACCTAGGATGGCGGGTGCAACATCTCGGGGAGAATCAAGTCGTCGTAATGGCATCTCTAGCCAGAACAGTTCAGTTGGTGCATGGCGACGTGGTGGCTCGACAAGTGTGGGCAATAGCAGTAGGGTCCCCCTTGAAGTGGAGCCTGATGGCTACAATTCTGGGGTTGATGAAGGGAAGTTATATTCTAATGTTATTCAGAATTTACAACGGGCACCTCGGGCTGAAAACCAAGATGAGGCTCACAATGCAGTCCGTGTGGATGATGACGCGATGGGTGAGGACGAAGACCTTGCAGCTGTTGAATGGGACCCTTTGAACCCTCAAATGGAAGAAGGTATAGTTTTTGCATCCATGAATGAGTGTAGAAATGCACTTGTGACATACTGCATCAAGGTAGAACGTACTTTCAAAGTTGACAAGAGCGATCAAGTACGTTACAGAGTGCACTGTCCGACTGAGGGTTTTCCATGGAGGCTGCTTGCAGCTAAAATGCGGAATAGCACTAATGTTCAGGTCAAAGTGAATCCTTTTAAGCACATATGCCAGGAATCAACCCTTAGGAAGGATACAATCAGTAGAGCCAAGTCAAGATGGGTGGCAGAAGAAGTAAAAAAGTGGGTGAAAGAAAACCGGCAAGTGGGTCCAAAGGAATTGCAGAAGAACATCAAAGATAAGTTCAAGATAGATTTACCATACATGAGGTTGTTCAATGGTAAACAACATGCTATGGATTCTATTTATGGTAACTGGCAGGAAAGTTTTCAATTGTTGTATTCATTCAAAGGTGAAGTGGAGAGGACAAGCCCAGGTAGTATTGTAGATATTGATCACCACACCGTGGAGTACACATTCAGGGGAGTGACAAAGACCAAGGAATGCTTTAGAAGGGTTTTTGTCTGCTTTAAGGCCTGTCGCCGGGGTTTTTTGGCAGGATGCAGGCCTTATTTGGCTATTGATGCCACTTTTCTCACAGGAAGGTTTAAAGGACAGTTAGTAGCAGCTTGTGCAGTTGATGCACATAGTTTTGTATTTCCAGTTGCCTATGGTGTGCTGGAGACAGAGTCTGAGGAGAGCTGGACTTGGTTTTTGCATAATCTCCGCCGGGCTATTGCACATCCCAATGGGTTGGTCATTCATACAGATGCCTGCAAAGGTTTAGAAGTGGCCGTGGACAATGTGTTCCCTGGAGTAGAACATAGGGAATGCATGCGTCACCTTGCTGCAAATTTCATGAAGAAATTCAAAGGAAAGGTGTATACCGACAATTTATGGCCAGCATCTTTGACATGCAGTGTGAAGAAGCACAACTACCACTTGAGGCAGTTATACATGAATCCCAAAGTGAAAGAATACTTGGAAACACACCACTCCAAGTTATGGGCCAGAAGCCAATTCAGTGAAGTGAGCAAAGTTGACTATGTGCACAATAATCTAGCAGAGTCTTTCAACTCAACGATCCGGAAACTAAAGGGTCATTATGTGGTGGATTTGCTTGACAGGATAAGGATAGAATACATGCAGAAATTTCATTATCGTGCAGGAATAGCCGAGGCAAAATTCATGGGCCACATTATCATCCCTGCCGTGATGAATGAACTGAAGCAGAAGACAATAGGCTTGGAAATGAACATGACGCTTTGCTCGGGTACCATAGCAGAGATATCATATTTGGATAAAGAGAAGAGGGAATGGAGATATCCAGTGGATTTAGAAGTTAGAACTTGCAGTTGTAGGCAATGGCAGATAACTGGGTTGCCATGCATTCATGCCTTGTTTTTCATCACTTCTCTCCCAGGTCCAGCAGGGAACATACAGCAGTATGTGCATGATTACTACTCTGTTGCAAGGTTCAAAGCCACATATGCTTATGCCTTGCCTGCTATGGAGGGAAAACAACAATGGGACATGGTGGACCCTGGATTCAAGCTTTGCGCTCCAGTTCTGAAGAGAGCAGCAGGTAGACCAAGGAAGAGTCGAATAAGACCTCGCAGCAAAGGAGCTGGACTTGGAGCGAGGAAGCGTAAGTGCACAAGATGTGGTGGGTCTGGTCATTTCGGTAAGTATTGTGATAACACAGTAGATCCAGCGTTCGGAGAGAGTTTTGATGAAGGCTTCGATGAAAATGTTGGTCAGCAGCCGGTTGCCTCAACAGATGATGAAAATGTTGGTCAACAGCCGGTTGCCTCAACAAATGATGAAAATGATGGTCAACAGCCGGTTGCATCAGATGAGGATTTTGACGAGGTTCCAAATGATGATGGTCAACAGCCGCATGATTTTGACGATGATCCAAAATATCCTCCAAATAATGATTCAAGTGAGGCTCCATATGGTGATCCAAGTGAGGCTCTAAATGGTGATCATGGTGATCCAAGTGAGGCTCCAAATGATGATCCAAGTGAGGCTCCAAATGGTGACCAACCTTCTGTTGTTGTGAGTTCTGCTAGGTATGTAAATCTTGCAAGGGTCAAATACTACTGTACATCTATCACTTGACACGATCTCATTACCGTTTATGTTTGGACCCTTTATGTTTTGCACAGCTCTATGGTAGGTTTGAAGAAGACGCGCAAGGTACCGACAACCAAGAGAAGAAGAGAAGAAACAATAAGCACAAGGTGCACGAAGAGCAAAGTGATGGCAAGAAGCTCAAGGAACAGACAGAAGCCCCAACGCTATCTATGAACAATTATGAAACATTATGAATAAGGAATGATGTTGTATTATGAAACATTTATCACTTGACATGTTGTATTTCTGTTGGATGATGTTGGACCTATGTTAGAAGTATGTTTGACATGATGTTTAAATATCTGTTGGATGATGTTTGAATGAGCACATGGTTTTTCCTTTTTTTGATTTTTTTGAATTTTGTTTTGCTCATTTAAATTCTGGTCAAACCTAACTTTGACCAAGATTTAAGCAAGTCTAAAACATCAAAATGAAAAACTAAGCCTGGATACTTCTTAGTCAATCCAAAATGAAGTTGTGGTGAGGTTTTTGAAATTTTCATGAAAAATGTGCTAAAAAGAGGGGTCCAAAGGTAGGGTAAACGGCCTCATTTCTAAGCAAGGTTTTTTTTGACCTTATCTAAATCAGCCAAATAACTTTCCTACACATATATTCTATATGTACAGACTATGTGCGCTGGTTTTTCCATTTTTTGATTTTTTTTAAATTTGTTTTGCTCATTTGAATTCTGGTCAAACTTAACTTTGACCAAGATTTAAACAAGTGTAAAACATCAAAATGAAAAACTAAGCCTGGATCCTTCTTAGTCACTCCAAAATGAAGCTGTGGTGAGTTTTTTGAAATTTTCATGTTCATTTCCCCAAAACACTTCTCTTCACTTCATACAAGAGAGTTTGAGATACTCGAGATATCATACAATACACATGAACTTATCATTTAAATGTATGTAAAGCTTGTTTATCAACTTAAATCGTTAGTATATGACATAAGAAGACTATGTGCGCAGGTTTTTCATTTTTCTGTTTTTTATTTAATTTATTATGCTCATTTGAAATCTGGTCAAACATAGCTTTGACTGCTCCAAACCCCTCCCAAACCCCGCTAACCCTAGCGCTGAATAAGGATTGTTCATCTAACCCTAGCGGTGATCAAGGGCCGTCGATCTAACCCTTCTAGAAGAAATCTGCGGGGAGGAGGGGGGCGATCCGCGAGATGCAATCTGATTGGCTGGGAGATTGTTTTTTTAACAAATATCGGACGCGCTGGATGGACCGTTGGGCCGTCTCATTGTCTGGGCCTGAGATCGCAGTAAATAGCCCGTCTCAGCCTTTCCAGGCCTTGCATGCATGGAGGCGGCTACGTGGGTTTGCGCATGCGCGGGAGGCGGCGACATGCATGCATGCGAGTGAGGCGAGCGAGGCGCGCTAGGCGAGCTAGGCGAGCTAGGCTAGCGAGGCGAGCTAGGTGGTTCAGGGCAGTGGTTTAGGGCAGCGGTTCACATGCACTGCCCGGTCAAAGATGCATCGTTTTCGTGCAAAAATTTAAGTGTGCAAAACGTAACGGATACACACACGTGTCCAGATTCACGCACGCACTGTTCTCATCCTTTCTCTCTTCCTCTCCCACCCACAGGCCTATAAATGGGGTGCCTCTCTTCCTCTCCCACCCACAAGCCAGATCCGATCCTCTCCAACTTCAAACACCCAAGCGACCAAGCCCTCCCCAAGAGAGACCAAGTGAAGAAGATGCAGTTCAACGGGCCGACCTTCCGCCGTCCGCTTGTGGTGCCGGAGCTGCGCTACCCACCGGGCGTGCTCGTGGAGAGGGAGCTCCGTGTGTGGGCTATTTCAAGGTGGAGGGGTTCCGTCGAACTCACCCGCGCCTTCCTCAGAGCCGGCTATGCCCACCTCCCGCAGGGCTCACCGAGGATGTTCACCCTCAACGAGGTTCGTGACCGCGGCGGCATCCTCCTACTGCTCACGGTCACCTTCACCAACCCATTTGATGCGCGCGAGCTCCTCGGCCAAGTCTTTTGGTGCGGCTGCGAGGCCATCTTCTTCACCATCTACAACATCTACACCAACTACGAGCGCATCTTCCCCGCTCCAGGCCAGATGCACTCCCTTCCCTACGACGAGGAGGAGGAGGTGTGAAGATGAAGACGGTGTTGAAGGGGCGCGCGCGGCCAAGGTGGAAGAAGGAGGTCAAGATGAAGATGTTCAAGCCCGGAGTCAAGCTCATCATGTTTGGTTTTTTTATTTTGTTGCTATTCTATGTCGTGTCGTGTCGTGTCATGTTTCATCATGTGTCCGTGAACTGTCCGTGAACTTATCTAAGTTATTGTAATAGTACGGTGTGTTCCATCTTATTATGTGTGTTAAAAAATGTTCGTGCCCAAACTTATCATTTCTTCCCTAAACAAGTCATGAAGTTTGAGAACTTGTGGTTTTCGGAGGGGGTGAGAAGCCCTCTGTTTCATTCAAACAAAAAGTCATGAACTAACATGCAAATTTATTCCCTTTAAATCCTAAACCAAGTGCCACTCTAACCCTAAACCAAGTGCCACTCTGACCAAAATCATGTGGTAGTGTAACATACATTTTCAACCTTCCAACCCTCCAAAATTTAAGTGTAAAACAAAGGAAAACCGCTCTCACGCGTGTGCAAACATTCACGGTCTCACTATTTTTTTTTGAAAAAAATTCACAGTCTCACTATGTATACCTTCCTTCTCTACCCATGTCAAAGTCTTGCCATCTGTCCTAGCGGTTACCAACGCAGCCCTAAACACCACAAACCCACGCGGTCCTGGGTTCGAGTCCCCAGCCGCACCAATTTTTTGTGCATTTTCCACCCTTCATTTTTTTATACATATTATGTTTTCCTCAATGTAATGCCCTTAAAAAATGTTCATTTATTTTGGCACCTGGCGTAAACCTCTACCAGAGCTGAGGCACATTTTCCATGACATTTTGGTCTTTGATTTAAATCACGGTGTATTTGAATTGGATTAATTAACAGCTCCAAAAAATTTCTAACCTTAATTGTTTGGCTCCGGAATAATTCAATTAGCTTCCACAAAAAGTTTCAGCATTATGATTTACTGCCTAAATTAAATCAGAATAGAAAACAAAAAAATACGCAAGAAAACCCCTGAATGGGCCTAATGGGACGCAGTTGGCCCATTAGTCTAGCCTGCACTTGGCTCTACGCTCTGAATTTGGCCCAAGAGCAACCTTTTTTTTGACAGAAAGACAGAGTAGAGAGCTGCATTTCATTGATCAAAAGTTTCTGAATTCCTAATTTCTTCTCTTTTTTTCCAACATATTTAAATGTTGGTCACTTCTTCTCTTTTTGTTTCAACATTTAAACAACTTTAACCAACATTTAAACTAGGTGAATTTCTCAAACAATTTCAAGATTACAAATTCCTTCATAATTCATGCCTTTCCATACATTTTCAACATTACAACCAGTGCGATTACCATACCTACAAATGCCCAAAAGTATTTGCAAATGGGTATTGGTAGTGCTTGATCTTCAAGCTTCCTAACCTTCTTCTTCAACATCCTAAGCTCAATAGCTAGCTCTCTGTCAGTGCGTGCTTCGCCATCCATCTCTTCTTCCGGAGCTCGTGGTGTGGCCACTGCCGTTCGTGGCAGCATGCGCAACCATTCTTCATGCTCTTCTTGCAGTTCATTCATCAGAGTCTTGGCCAGAGCATCGACCCAAAGAAAGAAGCATGTCACCTGCATGAACACTAAACAGATCAACCCATTGCTCAAACATCCCGACGACGAAAATGGTGCAATTGCCCCGATTCTTACCCCATTCTCGCTGCACACGTAGAACGGACGATTCTGGTTCCTCGGTGTCTGAGAAACCCTTCGATCAACGCCCGCCCGGCACCGCGGACAGACGAAGACAGGCATGTCCACATGCGCCCGGCTCTGCATCCGCGAGGTGGCGCGGGAGCTTGAGGAAGACATGGAGCTCGGAGCCGAAGGGGATCTCAATGCCGCCGCGCCCTCCACTGCTAGCTTCCCACCGCCGCGCCCTCCACGGCTAGCTTCCCGCCGCCGTGCTCTCTCTCTCGCCGTGGTCACCGCCGTGCTCTCTGTCGCCGTGGTCACCGCCGCTGTCGCCCGCTTATATAGCACACCCGCCAACGGCTCTCTGCTCAACGGCTCTTTGCTGGGTCCCACAAGCCACGCGTGCAACGGTCTGAATAAAATTGGCCGTTTCTACCGCCTGGTCCCACCTGTAAGGGCCGAGTCAAAAGGTTGACCTGACGGAGACGGCAGAGTTCACGGAACGAGTCGGTGCGCACGGACTAGGGGCAAAACTGAGCACAATTCGCATCTGAGGGCAAAACTGAGCACATGGACACCACTGAGGGCAAAAGGATAACTAACCCATTCTTTTAAATACTGTTAGATTGAACATGAATCCTACATGGGTTAAACATGAACATCAACCCATGAATTCTACAAAAACTGCATTCTACATGCGTCATAATGGCTAAAAATAAATAAGGATCATAAAATGACAAAAAATACAATAAAAAAGAAACAGAGGTTGCGGAATTACCCCTTCGTCTTTGAACTCCTTCAAGACATACATGCTGATGCCGCTTCCCCTGCTCTCGCGGAAACAAGGGCTCACACAAACTCTGCAAGCCATCTCCTGTGCGCATAAAAAGGCACCAAACATAAAATTTGTGCTAGAGAGACATACATATTCAACTAATGATTTTAGCGAGAAACTTGCATGCTTTAAAAAAAGGATTTCAAGATAATGATGATTTATCATTGCCATCAATAGCTGGTGAGCAAAAATATATTTACATTGGGTTGTAGAGAAAAAAGAAGAAAAATATATTAAAAACATACCACTACTAGTGATGCATTCAGTAATTTATATGTTGATTCCATACAAAAAGATATTGAACATGGTACTGATTCATAGGTTTCGGCAAAAAAGAAAACTGAAAAAACATGCTACTGCTAGAAACTTAGTTTCAGTAATCATTCTCTTTGATTCCAGACAAAAGAGAGATTTGAACATGCTATTGATTAATAGGCATTCTCTTTGATTCCAGAAAAAAAATATTTGAACATGCTATAGACTAATAGTGTTTCAGCCAAAAAATCTGACAAACAAATAAATTTGCCCACTCCTTGTGATAGATTCAGTGACAATCTCTTGTTTACAGAGAAAAGATTTTAAAAAACATGCTACTGATTAAATAGGGTTTCTTCAAAAATCTGAAAAACAAATAAACATGCCCATTCCATTCCACAAACATGCTACTGATTTCCCAGTAATTATCTCTCTTTTTTCCAGTGATTAATAGGATTTCAGCAAAATCTAAAATAAAATAAAACAATAGACCGAGCCACTCCATTGCACAAACAAAAGATAATCCTCAACCATTCTACTGATTTCACAAACATGCTACTAATTTGAAGGGCTTTGGGTTTGGGTTCAGTAAGAGATATGAGGGGGTTTGGGTTTAGTAATAATCCTCAAACATGCAAAAAGTTTGAAGGAAAAATCATACAAAAAAGAGGACACACTACATACCACCGCTTGACTAGAAAACGGGGATCAATTCTATGCTTCAAGCTACTACTCTAGACTTGATCCAAAACAAAACATGGAACCCAAAATCCCCTCAGATCTACCGCATCTCGCTAACAAACAAGACAAACAAAATACGAAGCATTGACATTTTGTTAGTTAAAATATACGGTCAAATTTTGACACAAAATACAAAGATGACCAATAAATCAAGATGGAGGTAGTAGCACACATGCAGCCGTCCTCTCCTCGGTAAAACACCACATAGTTGCGGTGTCGTTGTAGACATGCAGCTGCACTTAGGGACGACACTTGCAATTTGCATGCGTAGTGACATGGAACTGCCCTCTCCCCACCGACATACACCACAAATCTGTAGTCGGGGATGACATTTGCAGTTACATGAAGAGTTGCAGTTAGGTGCGACACTAGCAGTTGGTCGATGACTAATATGTTTGAAAAGAAAAAATAAGTTGCGCACATGGACGACATGCTTACAATTGTGTGTGAGTGATGTGCGACTCCATACTATCGAACCGTGCCCATGACAATACTTTTTAAAGAAAAATAAATAAATTGAACAAGGAGAATAGACATGTAATTGTGCTTGATCAATGTAGATGTATGTGCAACAAGGTGGCAATATTTTTGCAATAATAAGAATAATAAAAACAAAAAAACAAAAAAGGGAACAAATTTAATACCGGAAAAAATAATATAGCAAAACGATAGTAAAAAACAGAAAAAAAAATCGTACCAAAAACAGTATGTACTATTTAGGCATGGCGGCCGGGTACGTTAAAGTTCAGCGACATGCATCGGCCGCGAAAAGAAAAACACTCACATTAAAAAAACAAAATAAAAATGAGAAAACAAACAAGCCTTTGAGGCCCGATGACCAGATAAGCCCATACAATGAATTAAACGATGGCTACAAGGGTGAAGCCCACGTGCGTGCATGCGATTCAAAGGAAGCAGCGTCCGAGAAAAACAGAAATCGCACCCAGCGACTAAACACGAATCTTAACACTATCGACTGAGACTTGACTAAAACTCAGTCGACTGAGTTTTAACAGTCCCCATTGTTAAGACGTGTATTGTATGTGTATACATACTAGTATTTCTAATGGCTGTTTTGCCAGTACATGTTTTCTTTTTTGAGCTGATTAGGGTTTCCCCGCGCCGCCGCCGGCGGCCCGAAACTACCGAGATGGCGAAGCCTTGGGCTACGACGACCAGGGGCGGCTCCTCTGTGGAGGGGCGCGCTGGATTGGGCAGAGAGGGGGCCTCACAAGAGCCTTTCCTCGATGTGGGGGAGATGCGCGCGCGTGCACGGGAAGCTCTGAAGAAAATGAAGAAGGAAGGTTGCGACCTCAAGAGGCCCCCCAGGCCAATCGGCGGCGATCTACTTCCGATGATAGAAGAGATGAGAGACAGGATATGGGATCTACTGGAAAGGGGAACCAGAGATCCGGGGCAGGTAGAGAAGAAAATTCCAGGACGGCGACATGGAAATTGTGGAGGGAGGGAGATCGGGACATCACAGAAGGAAGATGTGGAGGATGGCAGGGGAAGGAAGATGCCGGTAAGGAAGGTTGCCTCTGGCGTGACGGAGAAGAAAGGTCTCGCGATCGGCGACGACCTAAAGGTGAATGCAATCCTACATACTAGGTATGAAACCATGTACTTCATTGCTGATGCATGGGAAGTTGAACGGCGAACAGGAAGGGGATTGGGACGGCCGGAAAAAAGCATGGGATCGAAGGTAGCCTACCATGTGATGATCTGTCTGTATGAGAAAAGGCCATGGAAGGATACGGGACAAGAAAGAAATCGTGGACTAGAGAGAGGAAGGGTGGAAGGAGATACTGCTGATGCGTATAGGAATGAAAATCAGGGGCAGAAGAAGGAAAGGCTATGGCTTCTCATGGAAGGCCGACGGCAAGAAAACAGGCTTAAAAGGCAATGGCAAGAAGCAGAGTACCCACGCAAGCAAAAAGACCATACACCAAAACACACAAGAGAGATGGTTGGCAACCTGAACCAGGGTGTAGGGAAGAACATGGGAGGGGAAGGGAAGGAAGGAAGCGGTATGGGGGAGAGTGCTACGCCAATGGCTCGTCGCCATGGCAAGGAGATCGAGGAGGGAGATGGCAGAAAGCAGGCGATGAAGCCAGCGGCACCAGTTTGTAGCATGACGAAGAAGAATAACCTGAACATCGTGCCGACTCAGCTGGACCGTCTGGAAGATGAAGAGGATGTTGTACGTGTGGATCTGGCTGAGGCTGCAAAAAAGTTCAGTAAGTGGATCATCGTGGCTTTTTTCCTCGCGACAAAAGTTTTCAGCGCCAATGCACTTTTCACCACCATGCGTAGGGTGTGGAAACCTTATGGTGGTCTGTGGGAGAAACCGATTGCAAACAACCGGTTCATTGTCGAGTTTGAACAGGAGGGTGACTACCTACATGTCCTAAGGGGAGGCCCCTGGACTCACGACAACGACGCTCTCCTCGTGACGGCATACGATGGAAAGACGTCGCCATCGGAGGTTCCTATCGTTATCCTGCCGATGTGGGCGAGGATTTTTGATCTGCCATTGCCAATGATGGATGACATATTTGGAAGAGAAGTGGGGAAAAACTTGGTGCGGTGAGGATGGTTCACTCTGACAATAAGGGGAGAGCTTTTGATGATTTTCTGTGCATCAGGATTGAACACATAGTTTCCAAGCCACTTCGCAAATGGATAGTCATTGAAGATATCAGTGATCCGGAGAGGAAGAAGAAGAGATGCCCGGTAAAGTATGAACGTGTCCCACACTTTTGCTTCTTTTGTGGTTTTATTGGACACACACAGAGCTCTTGCCTGATTCCAGAGGAAAAGAAGATTGTTCGTTTCAGCACTGAGCAGCGGGCTTCGCCATACAAAATGTTTGAGCATAGAAGTTTCTATATGCCTGGTGAACAGAGCAAGGCTAAGCGCAACCTCCAGTTCAACTCGCCATCACCGTCGGGTTGGAAGTGTGTCCCTCAGGATGACTCAGGAAACGGCAGCCATCCGCGGAATGTAGCAAAGGTATCAGGGAGGAAAGATGGCATACCTAACAGTACTGATGAAGAGCGTACGACCACTGACCCCTTGATCGCTCAGGTCGTAAAGGATGTAGTGGATGCTGTTAATAATCTGGATATTGTCGGGGGAAAGACAGATATGAGCAAACATATGGGAGAGTTTCAGAGTAGTGTTCCGGGGCAGCTAGCTGCGAAGAAAGGTACATGGACTAGGTATGGCCGCCCGGAGCAGTCTGGTCGACAGCGCCGTGGCCCGTCATGATCGCTCACACAGACAGCAAGAAGAAACCCAAGTGTTGGCCAGGTCGCTGCTGCACTCTCAGTAGGCATAGCTGCACGTAAAGCCGCACTGTTAAGTCAGCGTCAGGAAATAGCAAAAAGAGAGAACATAGGAACAGAGGTGTGCGCGGATGCACATAGCAGGATTGAGCATGAACATCAGGGACAGGTGATCAAACATACAGGTGGTAGGACACATGCAGAGTGCCATCAAGGATCTAGCGAGACGGACTCCACAAAGCTACTGTATGCAAACATTCAGGGGGGGTGATCCATTAGTACATGCGAATGCTCCAGGAGTGGGAGACGTAGACTTGTTGGTAGGAGGCAAGATGACGGGACTTGGCAAGCGTGGCGTGGAAGACCTTGACCCAATGCAGCTGGATGAGGGTGGAAACTTCCGTTTCAGTTTTGGGAGCAGCAAGAGGAGCCGTGGCACTTGGTCGACAGAAGAAGGACTGCAATCTGATGGCAGTGAGAAGCAAGCTGAAAGGGAGGCAACCAGCCTTGGGGCCGCTGGTCAACTGACAGGCGCGGAGGAACGCGCCTGTCAGGAGCCATGACGATCCTTTGTTGGAACTGCCGAGGTTTGGGCGACCCTCGGACAGTTCAAGAACTTACTCGCCTCGTGCATGCTCATCAACCAAAGCTCCTGTTCTTGTCGGAGACTCGTCAAAATAAATTCGTAGTAGAAGGTTTACGTTGGAGGTTAGGTCTTAAACATGTAGTATCCTTTCATGAGCCAGGGAAGGGGGGAGGTCTAGCCCTCTTCTGGCATGAGGATGTCAAAGTCGAGTTGTTTAAGATAGGGAGTCGAGTCATTGATGTAATTGTTCATGAATGGCCAAAAAATAATAAATGGAGATGCACGTTTGTTTACGGTGAGCCTCGCACACATCTTAGGCACCACATGTGGACTTTGCTAAAAAGAATAAAACCTATGCTTGATGCTCCCTGGCTAATGGCCCGAGATTTTAATGAAGCTTTGTACCAAAATGAACACTTTTCTAAAACAAAAAGAGGGGAACGAACAAATGATGGATTTTCGAGAAATTCTATCACATTGTGACCTTCATGACCTCGGCTTCTCCGGCACGCCGTGGACTTACGATAACAAACAATCTGGCAGACGTAATGTCAAGGTGCGACTTGACCGTGCGGTGGCTTGCCCAGCGTGGTCGAACATATTTCCGAACTGTCAGGTAAGACATCTTGTATCCTCGCGTTCAGATCATACACCCCTGTTAATCAGTCTCACACAGAAATCATCGGGGAGTAGCTCAGGTCGCCGGTGCCGTAGATATGAAATTTTTTGGGAAAAAGAAAAAAACATTAGCAGATGAAGTAGAGGTCGCTTGGACCATGCATAGGCACGCAACGAACCTAGGAGACGTAACATCCAAGCTGGAGGGGGTGATGGACGCACTCCATTCATGGAGTAATAAGACAGTGGGCTCGGTCCCAAGGAAGATAGAAAAGACAAGGAAGGAACTGGAAGCTATAATACATAGCAATAATCCGAATAAACAAGCGATTCAAAAAAGGCTAGAAAAGGAGCTAGATAGTCTGCTAGAGAAGGAAGAACTTTTCTGGAAACAAAGATCGAGGATGGATTATCTCCGTGATGGTGATAGAAATACAGATTTTTTTTTCACCGCAAGGCGACTTGGAGGAAGAAGAAAAATAAAATTAGTCAGCTGGAGAAGGATGATGGTACCATGACGGATAATATTCAGGAGATGGAGGCGCTTGCTACATCCTTTTTTCAGAATTTATACACAGCCAATCAGGGAGTACAACCTGATATTATTTTAGATAAGATTGAACCATTAATCACAGAGCAGTTAAATGAAATGTTGTGTAGTGAATTTTCCGATGAAGAGATCAGTAATGCACTGTTCCAAATAGGTCCTCTGAAGGCTCCTGGCGCAGATGGGTTCCCTGAGAGATTTTATCAGAGGCATTGGGGTACTCTGAAAAATGAGGTGATCAAGGCAGTAAAAGAGTTCTTCAATTCGGGCGTCATGCCGGAAGGAGTAAATAATACTGTTATAGTGCTAATACCGAAGAAGAAAAACCCGAGCTCCCTAAAAGATTATAGGCCTATCAGCCTATGCAATGTAGTGTACAAAATTGTTTCAAAATGTTTGGTAAATAGATTGAGACCACTGCTTCATGATTTGATAGCCCCAACGCAAAGTGCCTTCATCCCAGGGCGAATGATTACGGACAACGCTCTGATTGCATTTGAATGTATCTATAGTATTCAAAGAAGTTCTGACGCAAAAGGAAAATATTGTGCATACAAATTAGACCTCGCAAAGGCCTATGACCGAGTTGACTGGAATTACCTTGAAGGGGCGATGAAAAGATTAGGTTTTGCAGAAAAATGGATACAATGGATCATGACTTGTGTGAAAACAGTAAAATACTCTGTTCGTTTCAACGGGAACCTGCTGCAAAGCTTCACGCCTACGTGTGGTTTGAGACAAGGAGATCCAATGTCCCCTTATCTCTTTCTCTTTGTCGCTGATGGGCTCTCACGGCTAATACAGAGTAAGGTGGAAACGGGTGAATTACAGGAGCTGAAAATTTGTAGACAAAGCCCTAGTATCTCACACCTTTTATTCGCGGATGACAGCCTGTTATTTTTTAAAGCTAATAGCGATCAGGCTAATAAGGTAAAGAACATCCTGGACAACTATGAGAGAGCCACGAGACAGCTAATAAGTCCATCTAAATGCTCCCTGCTCCTTGGAAACAAATGCTCACAAGAAGATGGACATGACGTAATAAATATCCTGAATGTAGTAACGGTGACTTTTGAGGAGAAATACCTGGGTTTGCCGGTTCCAGAAGGACGTATGGTAAAAGGGAAATTCAAGCACACAAAAGATAAAGCGAGGAAAAGAATGAATGATTGGACAGAAAAATATTCTTCCAGTGGAGCTAAGGAGACACTAATTAAATCAGTGGCCCAAGGGATTCCCACTTTTGCAATGAGTGTCTTCAAGTTCTCAGCAACCCTCTGTGAGGAGCTCATGCACATGACCAGAGACTTTTGGTGGGGAGATGATGAAGATCGCCGACGTATCCATTGGTTGAGTTGGGAGAAACTTACAAAACGTAAAAGCCAAGGAGGTATGGGATTCAAAGATCTTAAAGTTTTTAACCAGGCTCTTCTCGCTAGGCAAGCCTGGCGACTGATTGCACATCCTGACAGCTTGTGCGCGAGAGTACTTAAGGCAAAATATTACCATGGGGCTGATCTGCTAGACACGGCGTTTATTCATAATGCGTCGCCGGGTTGGCAGGGCATCATGCATGGTTTGGAACTCCTTAAAAAAGGATGTATTTGGCGCATCTGCAACGGAAATAGTGTTCGCATTTGGAGAGACAATTGGATCCCGAGAGGAAACATGAAAATAAACATGAACCCAACAAGGTCCCGAACTCGGTGGGTAGCAGACCTCATCGACCAGGCGAGTCACGCTTGGAAGGAGGACTACATCATGCGTATATTTACACGCGAAGACGCAAATGATATTTTAAGTATCCGACTACCAAATTATGATGATGAGGATTATATTGCGTGGCAGCCCAAAAAAAATGGAATTTTCAGTGTTCGTAGCGCATATCGGTTAGCCATGGACGAAAAGGGTTCTGGGGTGATTGGGTCCAGCCACAATACCCAAGGAGATCGCAGTATTTGGAATAATATCTGGAAGACAAATGTACCCCAAAAAGTACGTATTTTTACATGGAGACTAGCATCGGAGTCACTGGCGGTTCAAACTAATAGATTTTGTCGCATCCCAGGCCTCACCCCGATTTGTAATGTATGTGGGGCCGAGGATGAAACAGGCTTCCATATGGCACATCGATGCACATTTGCAAGGGCCTTGTGGCACGAACTCAAGGAGGCATGGAACCTGCCCCCTGAACAGGAAGTAGAATATACTGGAAGGGATTGGGTCCTAATCTTGCTAGATAAGGTGAGTGAAGATATGAAACAAAAATTTATGCTATTTTGGTGGCGTGTTTGGCACCATAGAAATGACGCGATCTTCGCAAAAGGTAAAGCGAAAATTTCCCACTCTGCTCGTTTTCTGCAAAACTACCTTGCAAACATCCGCTTGATTGCGGAGGGAACTTCTGAGATAGATCGAAAAGGGAAAAGTCTGATGGTTAATTTGCCATCAGTGCAACAACATGATCATACAAAGGAAAAAGGATGGACAATGCCAGAGCTCGGATGGGCTAAGGTCAATGTTGATGGAAGTTTTTTGGAGGAAAATAGGAGTGGAGCCTGGGGAGCTGTGATTCAAGATCATGATGGAAGAATTATCTTATCAGCTTGGGATTATATACCGCGGTGCAATGGAGCGGACTGCGCGGAAGCCATGGCTTGCCTAGAAGGACTAAGGATGGCAATGTCGGGGACGAATCTACCCTTAATCATCGAGACGGATTGCATCTCGGTGACAAAGGCGCTTATCCTCTCGTCTATTGATAGATCGGAGGTTGCAACAATTGTAAAGGAGTTTCAAGCCATGAAAGGGAACAAAGAAATAAAAGTTTGCAAAGTAGATAGAAGGGACAATAGGTTAGCTCATAGTCTTGCCCAGTTGGGGCGTAGAGAGTTGCGTGGTGGGGTTATGCAAGGCTCTGTGCCAACCTGCGTGTTGAGTGAGGCCTTGCACGATTGTACGAACTATGTTTCTCTACTTAATTAATACAACTCTCTATTTAAAAAAAAATATTTCTAATGGCTGTACTACTAGGTTCAGACATGGAAGATGACAGTTTTTGCCTCCAATCGTTCACCATTGGTTACAAGCATGGAAACCTACTGCGAGAAAGGCAGTAAAACATACTGAAGCCTTATCTCATGTGGCTTAATAGTTTCTAGAATTTTATATTATTGGACGTCCGAGCATGAAGAATGTGAGATACTCAGATGTATAAGATATTACATATCTGTTCTGGAGAGTAGTATTTCTTTTTGCGGGAGAAGAGTAGTAAAAGATAATGGCTGCCCATTGTTATTTATCCAGAATGGCACTCTTCTATTTGGCCTCCAAAAGTGTGCAGCAATCATGTATATCTCCAAAAGTGGGTTCACAAGGCGGAGCCATTGCTTTGATCCGCATGTGGTTATTACTCACTCCGACGGAGGTCAGGGAGCGTTTGGTTACTGGACCTATCCGATGGGAGATGGTTGCACGGGATATCTTTAGCCGGTTTGGATGGCGGTCATGTAATAGGATAGGCAATTAGTTTTCCTATCTTTCTCTTGCCGGCCGGCGGTGGCTTTTGTTTTCCTTCTTTAGCGCTCTGTGAGCAACTTTGTTTGAGAATTTTAGACTGGTGTTAAACCTCTTTGCTTGTTTAATAAAGGTGGCCGTATGCATCTTTTCGATGCAGAGGCCGGAGAAGTCCCCCTTTTCTAAAAAAATGTAAAAAAAAATTGGGCAGCGATTCCTTGATCTTATTATTGCAATTACCAATTGTGTAAAGTTTAGTCATAAGAACAAGGAATCATATGGGGCAAACAAAATGGACCAAGGAGTCTTTTTCATGTTAAATGATGATCAACACAAACACATGTTCTTAGGGTGTGAACTATTTACGAACAGGCAAATAGGTCTTTCTTGATAATTTTGTGAAAAGTTGGATGCATTGCCAATTTGCGTATCCCCATTGCCATAATGATGATGTTAATTCAAGTTTATTTTCTAGAAATTATTAGGGAGTAAGACAAATAATAATCCAATGCTTACTATTTTTTTATTAGATTATACACGTACTTGGTACGTGCCTTTTACTAGTTTGTATATAGTGTTGATTTTGTTTCTTCTGCCAACAATCTCATAACCTTTTACACGAGCATAACATTTATGATATTTGTTGTCAAAAAAATTCAGAATATTTTCTGCCAACACGCTTCCTTTAGTGAACCAATCTGTGGTTGGATGGTTAGGAGGACAATGATATACCCAGCCCATCAGAGTTCAAATCCTAGACTTGACATTGGTGCTCGCGTTTTTCTGAATTTATTCCGGGTCTTTCGGCGACGTGCGTTCAGTGGAAGGAGACGTTCCCGTCGACTATGAATGCGTCTATAGAGATTTCGTCAATCTCAAGATGATGAGCCGACTCAGTCTCTCGAAGGTGCCCATAGCCGTAGGTGTGCGTTCATAGAGGTGAGTGGAAGGAGACATTCCCGTCGACTACGAAGGCGTCTATAGAGATTTCGTCAATCTCAAGATGATGAGCCGGCTCAGGCTCAATCTCTTGGAGATGCTCATAGCAGTAGAGTGTGCATTCATAGAGGTGAGTGTATGCTTGTGTATGTGAGCGGCTTCGATTTTTATCTGTATTAAAATAAAACCTGCTTCCTTTGGACACACCGCTATTAATTTGTTCTGCAGCAGTGTTAGGTATTCTTTTGTCACTTTTGCTTCGGTAGACCTTCCCCTAAACACAAAGATGGATTAGATTAGCCTATACCTCTTCATAATAAAAGACATGATGGTCATATTTTGTTGTGTATGTTTTTCTTTTTAGAATATCCATTTGATGTATACGTATAGGCCGTACACTATCGCAAAGTGTGCCAAGAGTCGAGACAGGAACTTCTGATTCAAAATGCGACGCCATAACCAACTTGCCACCATCACTTAACGTGGTTGCAGGTGTCTTTCTTGTTGTTTTTTTCTATCCGCTTTTCTTTTTTCAATTTTCTTCTTTCCTTCTTTCTTTTTTCTTGCTCTTTTTTTTCTCGTTTTTAACGGTATTGTCCCAGATTTATTTTCTTTCTCTATTTCTTATTTTTCGTTTTCCTTTCTTGTTTGTTCATTTTTTATTTTCCCTTTTCTCTTGCAATGTGCAAACTTTTTCCAATTTCGTTTTTATGAAAGAATGGACTTTTAGCAAAATTTGCGAACATTTTTTCTAACTTGGTGAACATTTTCCTAAATCGATAACTTTTTTAAATTCATAAAAAATATTGATGAACGTTTTTTTTCAAAATAGATGTTCCTTTTTTCTCAAAATTGATGAAGTTTTTTCAAAATGAATACATATTTTCAAAGTAGATGAATTTGTTTTGCCAAAATTGATGGACTTTTTTCAAAATCGATCATGCAAGGACATGAAAAAAACTGAAACCATTTAAGAGATGTTGAGAAATGGGCTACTCCCAAATGGACTCTTCTGACCTAACCGAACAGTCTCCATCGAACATAGTATTTTTGGAAATCTCAAGACTGACCCAAACTTTCGTAAGCAGGTAGGTGTGCCCGTGGTAGTCATTTACGCCAGGTTTGAATGATTTCCTACACCATATGCAAGTTGCGACACGTCCCACCATTTATCGACTATTTTTTACCAAGAAAACTCCATAAAATACAAAATTTGTCAAAAAGCAAAGCAACTTGGCATGGTGCCATAACTTGGTCATACAACCCATTGAAAAAAATAGGGTCATTTCAAGGATGTCGAAAAACAACATGCTATGAGATGAAGCCTTGTATTTTATGAATATTTGTATTTTAATGTTTGTACTTTTTTTTTACAATTGTGTCTGTTCAATGTTTGTACAATTTTTTAGAATGCGAATGTTATAATTTATGAACAAAATTTGAATAGGCAAATTTTTTTTTGAAATTTTGGAAAAATGAAAATGGAAAAGAACCAAAAACTATCAGCAAAAAAGAGAAAGAAATAGTGGAAAAAGTCCGTTTTGCTACAGTAAGCTGGTTGGTAAAGGATAGTTCTTGTAGTTTGTGTTTTTGTAGTTAGACATTTGAGCTTATCAGTTTGTGTACCTAGCGGCGAGCAGTTAGCAGTGAGAGTTACAGGGTTTGACCCGCCCGGAGCGAGCCCCCCTTAGAGGCAAGTGAAGTTGGTGAGCCGTATGATGGGCAACTATCTCCTGCGCAGATGATGGATCCATTTCTGTTGAAGCAGTGGAGTGAAGAGGAGGGTTGGGTCCCGCCTCACAACGAGCCAGGGTAGCTATCCATAGTACCCGCAGCCTCCCGGACTTCATATTCATCATTTTCTAAAGAAAGGGTAAGGGATCTCTTTTCTGCAACGGAAAAAAATAAGCTCCGCTGATTTGACTCGGCACAAGCGGAAACTCTTCCGGATCTTGTTTATTTGTATTTGCTCATTTTCGATTATGCTTTATTTGTAGATAGCCTTGATGATAGGCTTCGACCTCGACTTCTCCGTTTCTAAGATCCAATGGTGGAATCATTACTCCAAGGCAGGCAAAATTGACCATTTCTAAGTAAGTTCAGCTAGCGTCACCCCGGAAACACCCAGTGCTGACCACACTGAGAGACACGAAACCGCGCATTGCCATTTCCTTTTTAATGTATTTTCCCTGTTTTCGTGTGCGATAATGGACGGGGCCAGTCGAGGCAACGTACTGTGCATGGCACCTTCTATCTGATTCTACTTCCCGAAGGCGAACCCTATTTGCCACCCGAGGGTGTCAAACCGTCATGGCTTTGTTGAAGCAAAGCGACCGACACGATATGCGTCGGCCCACTTTGAACGAGCAACCGGTTTCAGGAATATGTTCACTGTGTATAAAAAGTGTTCATCGTGTCTACTAATTTTATTCAACGTGCATTTCAAAAATATTCAGCATATATTTTAAAGAAAGTTTAGTTTGTATTTGAAAAAAAACACTGTATACTAGGAAAATGTTAAGTGCGTATTTTAAATTCACTTTTAGAAAACTGTTCATATTTAAGAAAAGAATATTCTTTTTTTACGATTTTGAAACATTGTTGGCATTTTCAAGAAATTTTGTTCTTATTGTTTTGCAAAAGTATTGAAAAAGAAAAAAAAATCGGATCTGCAGCTCTAAATAGTACTTTAAACATTAGCGCTGCCTTTAAGTTCTACTCAGTTATTAGGCTGTCTGGTTAGCATTGGTTCCATTCATGGCCAGGTTGTAAGTTCGATACCCGGTGCAAGTGCTTTTATTTTTCGCATTTGTTACGGATACATGTCTCAAAAAAATTTATTAATACAAGTACGATAGACTACCGTATAATTTATGAAATGATTCCTTTATACGCTTTGTGAGACGGGGTCTACCGAAGCATTGCTCTTTTGGTCAGGTTAGCTGGTTAGGGAGTGGCGGCCGCTAGTGGAGAGTTATGGGTAATCATGTACAATATTTTTTGAACCGGGCATAATTTTTTTTCATTAATTGAATAACGGAAATACATCATTCAAGTTCAAAGATTTGAAGGGACGGGAAAGGGAAGAGCGAGTTCACGCATCGCCGGAAAACCCATCGCAAGAGCTCGCCTGCGAGACACCTGCTATGGGGCAAAAATCCGACAGACACATATTATCCTCGGCAAACAGAGAGCAGCAAAGTATCAAACCAACGCTCAAAACAAACTGAGCAACTCAGAGCTCACGCAGGAGCAAGGGACCCAAAATAGACAGAGCTCATAAACATCCAGCTATCACCTAACTGGTGTCTTATTTTTCATAATCAGCGTACAACAAAGTTTCATTCAGAAGAAAAAATATCCCTTCCTCAAGCAACTTGGCATTTGCCAAAGCCTGAATGACCTCGCACAACCTAGGCTTTTCCGCTTTGCAGAGCAGCTTCCCTCATCATCATCACCTAACCCCGTTATCGTGGATTCCTGTTGCTTTTCCCTCATTACAAATTGCGCACTGTCCGGCCTGCCACACTCAATCATTCTTAATTACTAGTATCGCTTAGCAGCCATGGCTTTTCCAAGATAGCGGACGCCATTAGCACCACTGAACCAGTTTAGTGTATCCTAGTGCTCCCACTGAATCAGCTAGCATACAACGGTCTTTCTATATAAATACCGGTGCCTCTCACTCTTCTCCTTCACAAGCCACACCGCGACAAGAAGATAGGGCAGGAATTTTAGTAGAAAGAAACTTAGCAGAAATCTGCAGCAATGGCGACCAAGATATACATCGTGTAATCAAGCAATGCTCCGCCTTTGTTCATCCCTTCTTCTTCCGGCTAGCTAGCTCACTGATTCTGATCACTGTATATTTATCTGCAGGTACTACTCGACCTGGGGACACGTCGCGACGCTGGCGGAGGAGATAAAGAAGGGCGCCGACTCCGTCCCCGGCGTGGAGGCCACCATATGGCGGGTGCCGGAGACGCTGCCGGAGGGCGTGCTGGCGAAGATGCACGCGGCGCCGGTGCGCCAGGACCACCCCGTCATCACGGCGGGCCAGCTGGCCGAGGCCGACGGCGTGCTGTTCGGCACCCCGACGCGGTTCGGCATGATGGCGGCGCAGATGAAGGCCTTCTTCGACTCCACCGGCGGCCTCTGGAAGGAGCAGGCCCTCGCCGGCAAGCCCGCGGGCGTCTTCTTCGCGACGGCCACCCAGGGCGGCGGCCAGGAGTCGACCGCGCTCACGGCCGTCACGCAGCTGGCGCACCACGGCATGCTGTTCGTGCCGGTCGGGGGCACGCACGGCGCCGGCATGCTGATCATGGACGAGGTCAAGGGTGGCAGTGCGTACGGGGCCGGCACCTTCGCCGGCGCCGACGGTAGCAGGGTGCCCACTGGCGCCGAGCTCGCTTTGGCGGAGCACCAGGGGAGGTACTTCGCCGGCATCGCTAAGAAGCTCAAGTCCGTCTGAAATCTGGTTTGCTACACCGTAATGCATGCTATGCAGTGCAAAGATGAACTCGTCATGTATATGTGGAGCAGGATTTACACAATTCTGTTTAATAACAATATAATACTCCAAAATTCAAAAAAATAAATCATAAAACAATATAATACTCCCTCCAATAGTTGTTTACCTATCAGCTCTGGCTTTGACTTATTAATTCAGGCTTGACCTTTAAATTTTTAGGATAAAAAGAAGAACAAATGCTATTTATAAGATGAAAGCGAAAAAAGGGAATTACAATCAGATTGGGTCGCCCGTTGCATGTCTGACGCAAAAGAGGAACGCACTTGGTTAATGTCCTCCGTGACAAAGTATGCAACCTCAAGCATAAGGGAGAAGTCAATGAAGATACGCACCACAACACATATCTGATTGTTTCACTTTTTCCAAACATACCAGAACACATAGCGGATTGTTTCACTCTCAACAAACATACTGCAACACCTAGGTATTCACATGTCAAAACGATTGTGTGCTAGATGTTCAAATTCCACAATTCCTCGGAGCAACTTCAATGGAGCGACCCAAACGGACGCTGATTTTGTCCGTTTTTTGTCCGTTTGGGTCGCCCGTCCGCCTGTCCGCGTCCGCTTTTTCGTTTGGGTCGGCGGTGCGCCCAACAAAAGCCAGACCCATTTTGTGCATATCCGTGTCGGCATTCAGTCAAACATCTGGTGGGCGAGCTCCCGCGCGACCTCACCCTGCACCCCCGAGCTCACCTCCGCCGCCTCGCCCGCGAGCTCCCGTCCGCAGCTCGCCGGCCCCATCGCGCGCGCCCCACCCCTGCCCCGCAGTTCGACGCGCCCGCCCCGCAACTCGGTCACGCCCCTGCGAGGTCGCCTCCGCCGACGCCCGTGCTCCGGTTGCGCGCTCGCACCAGCACATGCATGCAAGCAGCCGCCCCCCGCGTAGACATCACATGCAGAGCACGAGCAGCTTCATGTCAAGAGGCTCCGTGCACAGCTTGATGCCAGCATCCAATGATTGTCTGACTAGCATCCGACGACTATCTGACCTGCATCCGACGAGCTTCCAACCAACAGCCGTGCAGCCTCGCCTCGCGCCCCGCCCCGCAGCTCCCGCACCGCCGTGCCCGCGCCCCGTCGCATGTGCCTCGCCGGCTTTGCAGCAGCTCTCGTCCCGGCCGCGCACCGCACACCACCCGCGCAGCGTGCCCCTCCCCGCAGCTCCGGCCCCGTGCCACTCGTGCCCGAGCTCCGCCTGCAGCAGCTCGCCGGGGCTGCAGTAGCTCTTGAAGGAAATATGCCCTAGAGGCAATAACAAAGTTATTATTTATTTCCTTATTCTCATGATAAATGTTTATTATTCATGCTAGAATTGTATTAACCAGGAAACATAATACATGTGTGAATACATAGACAAACAGACTATCACTAGTATGCCTCTACTTGAGTAGCTCGTTAATCAAAGATGGTTATGTTTCCTAGCCATTGACATGAGTTGTCATTTGATTAACGAGATCACATCATTAGGAGAATGATGTGATTGACTTGACCCATTCTGTTAGCTTAGCACTCGATCGTTTAGTATGTTGCTATTGCTTTCTTCATGACTTATATATGTTCCTATAACTATGAGATTATGCAACTCCCGTTTACCAGAGAAATATTTTGTGTGCTACCAAACGTCACAACGTAACTGGGTGATTATAAAGGTGCTCCACAGGTGTCTCCGAAGGTACTTGTTGGGTTGGCGTATTTCAAGATTAGGATTTGTCACTCCGATTGTCGGAGAGGTATCTCTGGGCCCTCTCGGTAATACGCATCACTTAAGCCTTGCAAGCATTGCAACTAATGAGTTAGTTGGCGGATGATGTATTACAGAACGAGTAAAGAGACTTGCCGGTAACGAGATTGAACTAGGTATTGAGATACCGACGATCGAATCTCGGGCAAGTAACATACCGATGACAAAGGGAACAACGTATGTTGTTATGCGGTCTGACCGATAAAGATCTTCGTAGAATATGTAGGAGCCAATATGAGCATCCAGGTTCCGCTATTGGTTATTGACCGGAGACGTGTCTCGGTCATGTCTACATAGTTCTCGAACCCGTAGGGTCCGCACGCTTAACGTTTCGATGACAGTTATATTATGAGTTTATATGTTTTGATGTACCGAAGGTTGTTCGGAGTCCCGGATATGATCACGGACATGACGAGGAGTCTCGAAATGGTCGAGACATGAAGATTGATATATTGGAAGCCTACATTTGGATATCGAAAGTGTTCTAGGTGAAATCGGGATTGTACCGGAGTACCGGAGGGGTTACCGGAACCCCCGGAGGGTTAATGGGCCATAGTGGGCCTTAGTGGAGAAGAGGAGAGGCAGCCATGGCAAGGGTCGCGCGCCCCTCCCCCCTAGTCCGAATAGGACAAGGAGAGGGGCGGCGCCCCCCCTTCCTTCTTCTCCTCCACCTCTTTCCCCTCTTCTCCTAATCCAACAAGGAAAAGGGAGGGAGTCCTACTCCCGGTAGGAGTAGGACTCCTCCTGGCGCGCCCCTCCTGGCCGGCCGCACCTCCCCCCTTGCTCCTTTATATACGGGGGCAGGGGGCACCCTAGAGACACAACAATTGATCGTTTGATCTTTTAGTCGTGTGCGGTGCCCCCCTCCACCATAGTCCACCTCGATAATATTGTAGCGGTGCTTAGGCGAAGCCCTGCGTTGGTAGAACATTATCATCGTCACCACACCATCGTGCTGACGAAACTCTCCCTCAACACTCGGCTGGATCGGAGTTCGAGGGACGTCATCGGGCTGAACGTGTGCTGAACTCAGAGGTGCCGTACGTTCGGTACATGATCGGTCGGATCATGAAGACGTACGACTACATCAACCGCGTTGTGCTAACGCTTCCCCTTTTGGTCTACAAGGGTACATGGACAATACTCTCCCCTCTCGTTGCTATGCATCACCATGAACTTGCGTGTGCGTAGGAAACTTTTTTGAAATTACTACGTTCCCCAACAGTGGCATCCGAGCCAGGTTTTATGCGCAGATGTCATATGCACGAGTAGAGCACACGTGAGTTGTGGGCGATATAAGTCATACTGCTTATCAACATGTCATACTTTGGTTCGGCGGTATTGTTGGATGAAGCGGCTCGGACCGACATTACACGTACGCTTACGCGAGACTGATTCTGCCGACGTGCTTTGCACACAGGTGGCTGGCGGGTGTCAGTTGCTCCAACTTTAGTTGAATCGAGTGTGGCTACGCTCGGTCCTTGCGAAGGTTAAAACAGCACCAACTTGACAAACAATTGTTGTGGTTTTGATGCGTAGGTAAGAACGGTTCTTGCTAAGCCCAGTAGCAGCCAGGTAAAACTTGCAACAACAAAGTAGAGGACGTCTAACTTGTTTTTGCAGGGCATGTTGTGATGTGATATGGTCAAGACATGATGCTAAATTTTATTGTATGATATGATCATGTTTTGTAACCAAGTTATCAGCAACTGGCAGGATCCATATGGTTGTCGCTTTATTGTATGCAATGCAATCGCCCTGTAATGCTTTACTTTATCACTAAGCGGTAGCGATAGTCGTAGAAGCATAAGATTGGCGAGACGACAATGATGCTACGATGAAAATCAAGGTGTCGCGCCGGTGATGATGGTGATCATGACGGTGCTTTGGAGATGGAGATCACAAGCACAAGATGATGATGGCCATATCATATCACTTATATTGATTGCATGTGATGTTTATCTTTTATGCATCTTATCTTGCTTTGTTTGGCGGTAGCATTATAAGATGATCTCTCACTAAATTTCAAGATAAAAGTGTTCTCCCTGAGTATGCACCGTTGCCAAAGTTCTTCGTGCCCAGACACCACGTGATGATTGGGTGTGATAAGCTCTACGTCCATCTACAACGGGTGCAAGCCAGTTTTGCACACGCAGAATACTCAGGTTAAACTTGACGAGCCTAGCATATGCAGATATGGCCTTGGAACACTGAGACCGAAAGGTCGAGCGTGAATCATATAGTAGATATGATCAACATAGTGATGTTCACCATTGAAAACTACTCCATTTCACGTGATGATCGGTTATGGTTTAGTTGATTTGGATCACGTGATCACTTAGAGGATTAGAGGGATGTCTATCTAAGTGGGAGTTCTTAAGTAATATGATTAATTGAATTTAAATTTATCATGAACTTAGTACCTGATAGTATCTTGCTTGTCTATGTTGATTGTAGATAGATGGCCCGTGTTGTTGTTCCATTGAATTTTAATGCGTTCCTTGAGAAAGCAAAGTTGAAAGATAATGGTAGCAATTACACGGACTGGGTCCATAACTTGAGGATTATCCTCATTGCTGCACAGAAGAATTACGTCCTGGAAGCACAACTGGGTGCCAGGCCTGCTGCAGATGCAACTGACGATGTTAAGAACGTCTGGCAAAGCAAAGTTGATGACTACTCGATAGTTCAGTGTGCCATGCTTTACGGCTTAGAACCGGGACTTCAACGACGTTTTGAACATCATGGAGCATATGAGATGTTCCAGGAGTTGAAGTTAATATTTCAAGCAAATGCCCGGATTGAGAGATATGAAGTCTCCAATAAGTTCTACAGCTGCAAGATGGAGGAGAATAGTTCTGTCAGTGAGCATATACTCAAAATGTCTGGGTATAACAATCACTTGATTCAACTGGGAGTTAATCTTCCGGATGATAGTGTCATTGACAGAATTCTTCAATCACTGCCACCAAGCTACAAGAGCTTTGTGATGAACTATAACATGCAAGGGATGGATAAGACGATTCCCAAGCTCTTCGCAATGCTAAAGGCTGCGGAGGTAGAAATCAAGAAGGAGCATCAAGTGTTGATGGTCAATAAGACCACCAGTTTCAAGAAAAAGGGCAAAGGGAAGAAGAAGGGGAACTTCAAGAAGAACAGCAAACAAGTTGCTGCTCAATAGAAGAAACCCAAGTCTGGACCTAAGCCTGAGACTGAGTGCTTCTACTGCAAGCAGACTGGTCACTGGAAGCGGAACTGCCCCAAGTATTTGGCGGATAAGAAGGATGGCAAGGTGAACAAAGGTATATGTGATATACATGTTATTGATGTGTACCTTACCAGAGCTCGCAGTAGCACCTGGGTATTTGATACTAGTTCTGTTGCTAATATTTGCAACTCGAAACAGGGACTACGGATTAAGCGAACACTGGCCAAGGACGAGCTGACGATGCACGTGGGAAACGGTTCCAAAGTCGATGTGATCGCCGTCGGCACGCTACCTCTACGTCTACCTTCAGGATTAGTATTAGACCTAAATAATTGTTATTTGGTGCCAGCGTTGAGCATGAACATTATATCTGGATCTTGTTTGATGTGAGACGGTTATTCATTTAAATCAGAGAATAATGGTTGTTCTATTTATATGAGTAATATCTTTTATGGTCATGCACCCTTGAAGAGTGGTCTATTTTTGATGAATCTCGGTAGTAGTGATACACATATTCATAATGTTGAAGCCAAAAGATGCAGAGTTGATAATGATAGTGCAACTTATTTGTGGCACTGCTGTTTAGGTCATATCGGTGTAAAGCGCATGAAGAAACTCCATACTGATGGACTTTTGGAACCACTTGATTATGAATCACTTGGTACTTGCGAACCGTGCCTCATGGGCAAGATGACTAAAACGTCGTTCTCCGATACTATGGAGAGAGCAACAGATTTGTTAGAAATCATACATATAGATGTATGTGGTCCGATGAATGTTGAGGCTCGTGGCGTGTCATGGGTTTGCCACGGCAGATGTCCTCGTGAAAGGACTTAGTCGTGGAGCCATCGCAACGGGTTAGTTTAGAGGGGTTAAACCGGACAAGGGGACACGGGGAGTTTATACTAGTTCGGCCCCTTCGATGAAGGTAAAAGCCTACGTCTAGTTGTGATTGGTATTGCTAGGGTTTCGATGACCAGGGAGCGAATCCGCTTTAGCTGGCCCTCGAGTTGCTGTGTGTTGTCCCTAAACCGCTGCCGGGTCATCCCTTTATATACATAGGTTGACGCCCGCCGGTTTACAGAGTCCCGAAGCCGGATCATAAACGTGTTCGATTCAGTCTCTATACTTCCTATCTTACAATGCAAGTTACATAATAAGGTCGGTTTACATCTACATGCCTTAACTCGCCTTTGGGCCTTGGGCCTTCATAAAGCGCCATCATTCTTACGTCTTCATGGGCTTCTAATCTTCATAAAGTTAATCCGGCTGCTCCTGGCCGGTTTATGTCCAGTAGTAATATCCCCAACATTAGGCCCCAGATTGGTTTGAACTTGTTCATGTAAATCTTCAACACTTAGAAAAACTCCTCTTTTGCATCTTCACCTTGATCTTGTAAACCGCCGTGACGTCATACTCCAGGATCATGATAAACCGCCTTGACGTCATCTTTTCGTTGAAGCCAAAGATTACCTTCGTTAATGTATATCCAATCATCGAGGCGACACCTTTATTAACTATCCATTTTTGAGCTCCTCGATTCCCGCACTTGTCACTTTATCGATTCGCTTTATAAATAGGACCATAGGTCCTTCTCCTTTTCCCCTTCGTCTCCTTCACTTCTTCTTCCTCCTCGCGACGTCTCTGCCCCTGAGCGCCGCCGCCGTCACTGAGCTTCCCCTCTGCTTCGACAAAGGCCGCTGCATCGACCTGATCGTACCAGAGAAACGCGGTGATCCTCCGCTGCTTTCTCCTCTGTGAGTTCTTTCCCTTTCCCCCTTTGTAGATCTGTTGAAGGTTCATTCGTTCTTCACAGTTTATCAAAGTTCATCGGGGCTCCAGTACGGCTCTGTTCCTCCTCATGTATGGATTTAAAAACTTCACGCTTGATATATTGCGCGTAAATAGCTTCCTTTCCGCTATCAGAACAATCCTTTTGTACACAAAAACCGATCTGAAGCATTACGAACTGCTGTGGGTCCAACCCTTATTAGGTCAAAATATTTTTGCTTTCCTGTCTTCAGTAGATCCGAAACTTCCATGCCCTCTTGCGGAATCTGTTTCTCCTTACTTAGTCATTTTACCTTGGGTCTGTATCCTCTTTACCATGTAGGCGGTTTACCCTTGTAAAAACAATCTATCTCATACCATTAGTCCCCTGGTAAACCGGCAAACCCCTTTTATATTCATTATAACAGTCTGGTTTAACAACACATGTATACCCTTGATATGACCTTGTCATTCATTATTGTATCAGTCTCCGATTTACGCAATTTCATATATCTGTACATCTTTATTCCATTGCATCTTGCGTACCACCATGAATGATTTGTAAACCAGCATTTATTTTCCATCTTTTCGATTCATAATGGCCAAACAGTTTTCCGCTTGCAACTGGGCTCCTTCCTGGGTCACCGAAGAACAGTTGAACGGAATGGTCAATATCAGTACCTTTCCCAAGAAAATTGAAATTCGATGGCGAGTTCTAGGAACAGAGAATCCTCCTACCCCGAGGCAGGGTGAGGTAGTGGTCTTTGTCGACCACATAGGCCGTGGTTTCAAACCATCCGGGTCGAAGTTTTTCCGAGATGTGCTTGCCAGTTTCCAACTCCATCCTCAAGATATCGGACCCAATTCGGTGTCCAATCTATGCAACTTCCAAGTCTTTTGTGAAGCGTACTTACAAGAAGAACCAACTGCTGAGCTATTCTGGGACTTTTTTCATTTGAACCGGCGTACAGAATTTGTAAATGGTCCCAACACTGAACTTGGTGGTGTCTCTGTTCAAAAGCGGAAAGAAGTTGAATTCCCTCATGCCAAACTGCACAGTCACCCCAAGGAATGGAACCAGACTTGGTTCTACTGCATAGATACCTCTCCTAAAGATGAGAACCCTCTTCCAGGCTACCGTGAGCACCGGCTTTCTAACACTCATCCATTGCCGCAACGTTTAAGTTCCGCGGAACGGGCCAAATATGCCCCTCAACTCGCCAAACTCCGGGCCTTTATGGCCAACGGTTTAACAGGCGTTGATTTCGTGCGTTGCTGGATATCTTGGAGCATCTTACCACTAAGTCGCCGCCCCGGTTTAATGTGCGAGTACACCGGTGAATTAGAAGACCCCCAACGCCACATCAACATTCAGTTAACCGATGAAGAGGTCACTGAAGGCGTTAAGAAAATTTTGAATGAATCGGAATCAGTCTATCGGCAAACTGGCTTGAACCCCTTCTACACTCAAAATAAACCCCTTGTTGTAAGCACTATGCTTCCTTTTTATCTTTGATATCTTTAAATTATTCAACTTGTAAGTTGTCTTCTGTTTGTGTATGAACAGGGTGGTGATCCCTTCTAGAAGCGGAAATCCGCAGATAAAGCGGCAAACCATCCCATCCCAAAACCAAAGCCGTCAAGCGAACCTCAAAGCGGAAAACAGCCGAATGTATCAACATGGAACTTGATGAAGACGTAGAGGAACCGAAAGTTGAGGTAGAACTTGACTCCCTTGGCTCCCTTTTCATGCATCTCATTAACAATGATCTTTATCAGGAGGACGTAGAAGGTAGCCAGGCTGATGATGTACAGGTAATTACCCTTTCCTCTGGTTCAGACTCTATGCCAACACAAAAAAACCCGTCAAGCGGTCTGGAAAGTAAGCTTTTCTCATCCTCTTGCTTACTTGGATCCAACATTTATTTTGAAGATGCAGTAGCATGAAGCTCGCCGGACAACCCGACACAGTGGCCAGCAGGTCACTTCGGCTGGTTTACCTGATACTCCGGTTCGGAAGCGCCGAGCTGAGGTCTCTCCCACTTCTGACAATTCTTATCCCAAGGCAGATTATTTCAGACAACCTCTTAATCCGTCCGATTCAAATTATCAGGTGACACCTCCCTCATCCTCTGGAAAGTCAACAGCAACCCAACTCCCTCCTCTTAAAACTGTAGCTGGGTAAGCATTCAAACCCTTTCTTCAAATGCGTTGCAAATCTTGAATAAGATGCTAAACCTCTTTTAATTTTGTTTGCAGAGCCAAAGCCAAACCCAGCAAGAAAGCTCGGGTCAACAATCCGTCAAAAGACCAGGTGGTTTTTGAAGAAGAGCAAATAGGTGAACCAGACCAAACTCGTGAACCGGAGGGTCCTCATCCTGAAGCTACCTTTGATCCTTCAAGACCAGAATATTAATGAACAACCAGAAACTGATCCTGCTGTGCCTGACACTGAACCGGCAGCTCCAAACCAGGCTAATCCGGTGAGAGGTTCTGATACTCCATCACCCGCAAAAACTACTAAAGGCCGAGGAGATGATGTTATCATTACTGGCATGGGCCACAACTCTCCTGGCCATCCTGTAATCTTGGCCCAACATAATGCCAAATAAGAGCGTGCTGCCAGGGAAAAGGGTAAATAGAGCACTGACTTATCAAGCTATGCTCATCTCAGTGCTGAAGAACTTCACTCCGGTTTTTTAAACCGTCTGCACTCAAACCGTGACTATGAAGCCGGTTTGGTGAACCTGGTGAAGGAACGATATGAGGTACTTACATCTCCCTTTACTTCTTGATTCCAAAGTTGAAACACTATCCCAAGTAGCCCCCAAGGGCCATTTTATGATGTTGATCTTAAATCGGGACTTTGTAATACTTTAACCCTCTCCTGCTGACCCTCAAAATGTCAGGTCCTTATTGAAAACAAAACTGATACTTTACCAATGTAATTAAGTAGCTTTCCTCAGTGTAGCCCCCAAAGGACGGTTTAGCTTTGTGAGGTAATCCGGGTCTTGAATCCATGCGTCCGTTTTGAACAGATGTACATTAGCCCCCAAGTGTCAAGGATAATGCTTGCATTGTTCTGGAGACTTATAAAAGATGTATTGATAATAGAACAAATAGGTATTAGCCCCCAAGTACGAAGTGCATAACTTGTTATACGCTTAGTACTTAGAAAATACATATCCTGTTGTTGACATATGTTCGCTGTTACAGGCCGAGCTAAGCAATAGAGATGCTCGAACCGCTGATTTGCAAGAGAACGTGAAGTCCCAACAAGCAGAGGCTGTGAAAGCCAAGGAGGAGCTGACCAAAGCCCTGACAGCTATGGAAAAGCTAAAGGAGTCTTTTAACAAGGAACGTGCTGACTGGGAAGCCGAAAAGGCCGGTTTAACCAAAAGAGCTGAGGATGCCGAAGCAGCCTTGAAGCCAGTTGTAGATGAACTAACTGGTTTGAAGCGGCAAATCAACGCTATGGCGTCCGCTGTATTTGGTAAGTATCTCCTTATGCTGTTTGTCCAATTCATGAGATCTTATTGTTTATCAGTCTGGCTGATATTAAACCATGACAGGCACCCGCATTACTCATCTGGGCGCTGATATGCGGATGAAGCTTAAAGTGGCTTACACCTTAATAGAATAGCTTTACTATGGATCCTAGCGTGCTATATGCACTGCAGCCTACAATAAACCGGCAGCAACACTGATAAAAGAAACCCTTGAGAAGCTGGCTATGCTACCAGCCCGGATTACTGAACTGAAGAAGGCAGCCGCAAGAGCAGGAGCGCTGACCGCACTAATCCGGGCCAAAGCATGGATTCTGGATCTTGAAGCGGATGTCATCATTAAAGGATATCCAGGTGTGAAGGAGGACGGTTCAAACTTCGACAATGATGATCTCCAAAGGCTAACAAAGGAGATGCGGCCAATAGCCAGCAAACTGGCAGAAGACACAGACTTATCTCATTTCCAGCCGGCTTACGACACTGAAGGGAAGAGACAGCCTGCCGAAATCCATGAAGTCGAAGCACTTGTGCCTCCAATCCGTAAGCATACTTACGCTCCTGACATTAACCCCTCCAGCCTTATCCATGAAGAAGCTGTGTTTCAAGCTTTAACCAGAATCGATTGGTCAACGGTTGATTTCCAGCGTCTGGGGAGGGATGAAGAAGAAGTGATTGCACCAAATGATCCTCAACCGTCAAGCCGTCCAGACGAAGCATCTTAAACCGGCAGCTGGTTTACCAGCTATTGTGTGTCACTGCTTAGAAACAATTATTCAATTGGAGCCGTTTTGAAGCTTCTTGTAATAGGATAGCAAAAACCCCTTTATTTGTCATGCCATCGAGCATGTTTTGTGGTGCTTTGACATTGTGAAAACTTGCTCCACTTTTGGAATTCATGTATGCATAATCCTTTATGTTCCTGCATATGAAAACTAAAAAGCATCCTAGTGGTTTACCACTAGATGGGTTATGATGCCCAAAAGCCATACACAACTTGGATGGATAACCAAAGTTTGTAGTAATCTGATAAAATAAGTAATATATGTGACATACCTCGTTGGCTGACCAACTACTTGTATGGTAGAGGTAAAAACATCAATCCGGAGTGTTAATAACTCCTGGCCCTCTTGCCGGGTCATGTAGAAATCATATTGGGCTAAAAAGTCGTTGATTTGTTCATATAAGGTTGGTGACATCTAGTCAAGACCAGTCCGAAGCAATTCGCTACCAGTTTAGAATCTGATCATGTACTAACAACGAAGTGCTGAAAGTCATGCCGGTTTGTAATGAACACCGGTTTGTCAGAAAAATGTTTATAAATCCCTTATCATAAAAACAACAAAAACAACAGAAATATGCAAGGCTTTTCATGGGATGCCAGGCCCTAAATCGAGGCTTTTCATGGGCTGCCAGGCCGCTGAGTTAAACCATTTTGCAAAGCCTTTTTAAGATGGACCTCAATCTCTAACCAATCACCAATTTAACTTTGACAAGTTCAGGGTCCATGGGATTGACTTGTCAAACGTTCGATGGGTCGTACCAGGTTTACCTGGACGGAGTGACTTACTTAAAGAGGCAGGATAACCTAGGGTTTTAGGTGAATACACCTGGCTTCCAAGCCTGGCTTGATAGCCTATTACAAGGGTTCGAAACTCATTGTTCTTTGAGAAGCAAAGAGCCCCCAGGTAATATGTGAGCTGTGCTCGGTGGATACCTATGTTTGAGCTGTGCTTAATGCAACAGACTCTCTTTGGCTCCACATAATTTCCTTTTGGCTTAACGCCTACCAAGAGGTGTAGCTATGGTGTGATAACAACCAAGCCCCCTAGTGATATCACTTTGTGGTGTTAAACCGATCAAGAGGTGTAGCTATGGTGTGACAACAACCAAGCCCCCTAGTGATATCCCTTTGTGGTTTCAAACCGATTAAGAGGTGTAGCTATGGTTCAGATATGACCAAGCCCCCTAGTGATTTTCTTTATATCCGTGCGGCCGCAGAGACCGGTTTAACAAAACTCCGCTTTGTCAGTAGAAACTCTTGTAAGCTCACACATGATGTAAAAAGAACAGAGACCCCGCTTTATTCGAGGCTCCGGTTTATTATATAATATATACATTGTCATAAATATGTACATATGAAGAGCCTGTGGCTCAAGTATAGTAAAGCCGAAGAAGAGCTATATTCCACGGGCGCTTGGTCTCCTCCTCCGATTTACGTGAGTCTTTGTGCTCTCGAACATCAATGAGATAGTATGACCCGTTGTGTAGATTCTTGCTGACCACAAAAGGTCCTTCCCAAGGTGGGGATAATTTGTGCATATCAGTCTGATCCTGGATGAGGCGGAGCACCAGATCGCCCTCTTGAAAAGTTCTGTCTTAACCCGGCGGCTGTGATAACGTCAGAGATCTTGTTGATAAATCGCCAAACGTGCTGCTGCAAGATCACGCTCCTCATCTAATAGGTCTAGGGAATCCTGACGTGCCTTCTCATTATCAACTTCAACATAAGCTGCCACACGGGGCGAGTCGTGACAGATGTCACTAGGAAGAACTGCCTCCGCTCCATAAACCATGAAGAAAGGCGTGTAACCCGTAGACCTGTTGAGTGTGGTGTTGATGCTCCATAACACAAAAGGTAATTCCTCCACCCAGCAACCCGGTGTCCGCTTCAAAGGAACCATAAGCCGGGGTTTAATACCTCTCAAAATTTCTTGGTTTGCCCTCTCCGCTTGACCATTAGATTGGGGGTGGGCCACCGATACTATATCAAGCCGGATGTGCTCACGTCGGCAAAATTCCTCCATCTCTCCCTTTGACAGATTAGTACCATTATCAGTTATAATACTGTGTGGAAAGCCAAACCGGAATATCACCTTTTTGATGAATTGAACCGCCATGGCCGCATCACACTTACTGACTGGCTCTGCGTCCACCCATTTGGTGAATTTGTCAACTGCCACTAATAAGTGGGTCTTTTTGTCCTTGGAGCGCTTAAAGGGTCGAACCATATCAAGCCCCCAAGTCGCAAACGGCCACGTTATTGGAATCATCCTCAACTCCTGAGCCGGAATATGAGCACGGTGTGCAAATTTTTGACAACCGTCACATCGTTTAACTAAATCCTCAGCATCAGCATGAGGTGTTAACCAATAGAAACCATGGCGAAAAGCTTTAGCCACCAAAGACTTTGAACCGGGGTGGTGACCACAATCCCCTTCATGGATTTCTCGCAAAATCTCACAACCCTCTTGAGGAGAGACACAACACAGAATTGCCCCTGAGATGTTGTAACGATGTAACTCTCCGTTGAGTATGGTCATCGACTTGGAACGCCGGATTATCTGCCGGGCCGAGGTTTCATCCTCTAGTAACTCGCCCCAGTTCATGTAAGCCAGGTATGGGATTGTCCAATCCGGTATGACATGCAAAGCTGCCACCAATTGAGCCTCCGGATCAGGAATAGCCAACTCCTCCTCTGTTGGTACCTTAACCGACGGATTATGCAACACGTCAAGGAATACATTTGGTGGGACCGGTTTACGCTGAGAACCAAGGTGGCTTAGAGCGTCCGCCGCTTCATTCTTTCACCGGTCTATATGGTCAACTTGATAACCCTTGAAATGGCCAGCCACCATGTCTACCTCTCATCGGTATGCCGCCATGAGTGGGTCTTTTGAATCCCAAGTGCCAGACACCTGTTGAGCCACCAGATCCGAGTCACCAAAGCACTTAACTCAACTTAAGTTCATCTCCTTTGCCATCCGAAGACCGTGGAGCAAGGCCTCGTATTCAGCTGCATTGTTAGTACAAGGGAACATTAAACGGAGGACATAACAAAACTTGTCACCTCGTGGGGAAGTTAGTATGACTCCAGCCCCTGAGCCCTCCAACTGTATGGATCCATCAAAGTGAATAGTCCAATATGTGTTATCTGGCTTTTCCTCTGGTGCCTACAACTCCATCTAATCATTGATGAAATCCACGAGCGCTTGGGATTTAATTGTTGTGCGAGGTGTGTATTTGAGCCCGTGAGGTCCAAGCTCAATAGCCCACTTAGCAATCCGGCCAGTTACTTCTCTGTTTTGAATGATATCTCCCAGAGGGGCTGAACTGGCCACTGTGATAGGATGACCCTAAAAATAATGTTTGAGCTTCTGGCTTGCCATAAACACTCCATACACCAGCTTCTGCCAATGTGGATACCTCTACTTTGATTCAATGAGCACCTCACTGATATAATGAACCGGGCGTTGAACTGGATACTCCTTTCCAGCTTCCTTGCGCTCCACCACAATAGCCATGCTAACAGCTCGGGCATTAGCAGCCACATACAGCAATAACGGCTCTTTATCGATCGGGGCTGCAAGCTCAGGCGGTTCAGCTAACTGCCTCTTCAGATCCTCAAACGCTTTATCAGCCACCTCGCTCCAGACAAAATCATCTGTTTTCTTCAGCATCTGATATAAAGGGATAGCCTTCTCCCCAAGACGACTAATAAACCGGCTCAAAGCCGCAATCCGGCCGGCCAAACGTTGAACGTCATTGATACACGCCGGTTTAGCCAAAGATGTAATTGCTGAGATTTTTTCCGGATTAGCCTCAATGCCTCTGTTTGACACCAGAAAACCCAAGAGTTTGCCTGCCGGGACACCAAAGACACACTTTTTCCGGATTGAGCATCATCTTGTAAACCCATAGGTTGTCAAAGGTTTCTCTCAAATCATCTATCAATATTTCCTCCTTCCTGGACTTTATCACAATATCATCTACATATGCATGAACATTGCGCCCAATCTGCTTATGAAGACAATTCTGAACACAGCGGTGATAAGTCGCCTGGGCACTCTTGAGCCCAAAAGGCATGGAGACATAACAGAAGGCTCCAAAAGGAGTTATAAAAGCCGTCTTCTCCTGGTCCTTAATTGCCATTTTGATCTGATGATAACCAGAATAAGCATCCAGAAAACACAAACGGTCACAACCCGTCGTAGCATCAATAATCTGATCAATACGAGGGAGGGCAAAGGGATCTGCAGGGCAAGCCTTGTTCAAGTCTATGTAATCTACACACATACGCCAAGTGTCGTTTTTCTTAAGAACCAGCACCGGATTAGCCAACCACTCCGGGTGAAAGACCTCCACAATAAACCCTGCGGCCAACCATCGAGCTACCTCTTCACCAATAGCCTTGCGCCTCTCTTCATTGAAGCGGTGGAGAAACTGCCGGACCGGTTTAAACTTAGGATCAATGTTAAGTGTGTGCTCAGCGAGTTCCCTCGATACACCTGGCATGTCAGAAGGTTTCCATGCAAAGATGTCCCGGTTCTCATGGATGAACTCGATGAGCGTGCTTTCCTATTTGGGATCCAGGTTAGCGCTGATGCTGAACTGCTTGGATGAATCACCAGGAACAAAATAAATCATCTCAGTATCTGTGGCCGATTTAAATTTCAACGTCGGATCGTGCTCCGTAGTTGGCCTTTTCAAAGAAGTCATATCTGTCGGATCAACTTTGTCTTTATAAAACTTCAGCTCCTCCGTGGCACAAACTGACTCAGCATAAGCCGCATCACCTTCCTCACATTCCAAAGCGATCTTCCTGCTCCCGTGTACTGTGATGGTCCCCTTATGACCTAGCATTTTAAGCTGTAGATAAACATAACACGGCCTCGCCATGAACTTAGCGTAAGCCGGTCACCCAAACAAAGCGTGATACAGACTTTTGATTTTTTACCACCTCAAAGGTCAATGTTTCTGATCTTGAATCATGATCATCTCCAAAAGCCACCTCTAAGGCTATCTTGCCCACTGGATATGCAGACTTACCAGGCACCACACCATGGAAAATGGTGTTTGACGGTTTAAGATTCTTATCTCGCAACCCCATACGACGGAAGGTATCATAATATAGAATGTTGATACTACTTCCCCCATCCATGAGTACCTTAGTGAACTTATATCCCCCAACTTGAGGGGCCACCACTAAGGCCAGATGACCCGGATTGTCAACCCGGGGCGGGTGATCCTCTCTACTCCATAAAATGGGTTGCTCAGACCAGCGCAAATACTAAGGCACCGCCGGTTCAACAGAGTTCACTGCCCTCTTGTGAAGCTTCTGATCATGCTTACATAAGCTAGTGGTGAAGACATGATATTGCCCACTATTTAACTGCTTAGGATTGCTCTGATAACCCGACTGCTGCTGTTGGTTCCCCTGATGGTTGTAACCTCCCTGGTTGCCCTGGTTCCCTTGATTGCTGTGTCCGGTTTGATTGCCCTGAAATCCTAAACCGGAGCTGCCGCCTCCGTAACCTGGCCCGTGGAAACCACCTCCTGGACCGCCGGGCGGGCCATTATCGTACTAAAACATATTGGAGTTCTTGAAGTCTCGCATAATATAACAATCCTTCCAAAGATGCGATGCTGGCTTCTCCTTTGATCCATGCTTTGGACAGGGTTGATTTAACAGGCGCTCCAAATTGGAGCCTGGACCTCCGCCCCTCTGGGCTGCTTGCCCTTACGGCGCTGACCATTCTCCTGAACATTGGTGTTAGCCACAAAGTCCAAACTGTTGTCGGCTTTGCGCTTACCATTATTCCCATGGCCTGTCGGATTATGCTGCTGACCCTTGGTGTTGCCATTCTTTTTTCCTTTCCCCGGTTTGTCCTCCTCTGAGTCAAGGTCTTTGGTATTATCTGAATCGGCATACTTAACCAAAGCGGCCATAAGCATTGACCTATCATTGCAGTGACGTTTGAGCCTTCCTAACTTTTGTTTGAGCGGCAGAAAACGGCAATTACCCTCCAACATTAGCACTGCGGTATCTGCATTGCTACGATCCGATGAATGCAAAATAGCTGAGACCCGCTTTACCCAATGGGTCATGGACTCCTCATCCTCTTGGACACAAGCGGCCAGATCCACAATTGGCATGGGATGCTTACAAGTATCTTTGAAGTTCTGGATAAACCGGTGCTCCAATTCAGCCCATGATCCGACAGAGTTAGTTGGTAAGCTCTTCAACCAAGTACGAGCTGTTCCTTCCAACATCATGGTGAAGTATTTAGCACATACTGCTTCATCCACATCTAACATCCCCATTGCCATCTTGTAGCTTTCAACCCATGCCTCTGGTTGCAGATCGGCGGTCTAATTGGGTACCTTACGAGGTCCTTTGAAATCCTTGGGCAGTTGCACATTACGCAAAGCGGGGGTGAGACACGGCACCCCTAAGGAACTGAATACCACACTTGGCTCTATTGAAGCGGTAGGGTGAACCGGAGTAGGTTGACGGGCTCCGTGTAGAGCTGCTAACTCGGCCTCTCGACGTGCACGACCATGATCCACCACATCCTGCGCATTAGCACCTCCCCCTGCCAGGTTGTGCCCTCGCGGCGAGTTGCGGCGACGTGCACTGCTTGACACGGCCGGTTCATCCTCAACGCGCCTGCTGTAGCTCCGGCTTGGACGGGGGGTGGAATGAATACTCTCACGACTATGTGAATATGCCTGCTGCTGGTTTAGAGCTGTCTGAAGGAGATCTCTGGCCCGTCGTGCTTCAATCGCGACTGGCGATTCGCCGTCGGTTGGGAGGGATGCTAACCGCAAAGCGGCGGCCACAATGTTGTCCAACGGGTTGGAGTAATGCCCGAGGGGTGTTGGAACATACTGTGGCACAATGTTGTTCTGACGAGGCGGGTTCGTCGTGCGTGGCTGAACCGGCGCTCCTGTTCCTGGCGCCTCCGTCCGGTTTAATATTGGCTGGTTACTAGTTCCTGCTCCTGGCGTATTGAAGAGATTTCTTGGCTCATAACTCGGCGGGAGATGCGATCGGTATCTTCTTCTCATGACTTCTTCTGAAGCATTCTGATCCAGCCTAAGCCGGTAGGCCTGAGCTTCCAACTCAGCCCGTTCTGTAGCCATCCTAGCATTCTCTGCCGCTAGGTCTGCTTCAGCCTGAGTTATCTGATCCTTCACCTTTGCGATCTCCGTCTTGTGCTGATCTCAGGCTGCTGCGTCCACCTCCGCGGCCATCAATGTTGCCAAAGCGTCGAACAAGTCAGACAGAACTTGGGCCAGAGGTGGCACAGAACTCCCTGCCCCCGCCGGCGTGGCTGTTGTTGAACCGGAGAGCATTGCTACGGCGGTTGATGAGTGGGGCACTGATTGTGTACCGGCCATGAAGATGGCGACCTGGTTTGGCAGATCAGGGGAGTCCGGAATACTGTTGCCCTCGGAACCTCCACTAATCCGGCCATCCTGCAACTGATAGAGCGATTCAGTCTCTCCAGAAGACTTGTAGTCAGAGTAGACAACGGTTTCTCCATCGGATGCCGGTCCGTCCTCATATTCTGCTCCATGGATGACACCTACGAAAACATGCTTTGCCATGGGCTGAACCGGGGAAGGGCTTGCACGCTGAGCCGTCTCGATGATGTCGGTGCAGGTGTCCGACTCAGGGCCCGGTTCGCCAATCTTGCCGATGAAGACATGAATCCTACCAAAGGGGACCCGGTACCCGTATTCGATTGAATCGGCCTCGGGGCCCCATCCTGCATTGTTGATGTAGAGCTTGCCGCGACGACTCTTCGTCATCCGGCCCACAACGTATCCCTTGATTCCATCAAAGCTGCCCTTTAAGAACTCGAAACCATCATGCGATAGCCCCACAGCGGGTGCCAACTGTCATGGGTTTGTCACGGCAGATGTCCTCGTGAAAGCACTTAGTCGTGGAGCCATCGCAACGGGTTAGCTTAGAGGGGTTAAACCGGACAAGGGGACACGAAGAGTTTATACTAGTTCGGCCCCTTCGATGAAGGTAAAAGCCTACGTCTAGTTGTGATTGGTATTGCTAGGGTTTCGATGACCAGGGAGCGAATCTGCTTTAGCTGGCCCTCGAGTTGTTGTGTGTTATCCCTAAACCGCTGCCAGGTCGTCCCTTTATATACATAGGTTGACGCCCGCCGGTTTACAGAGTCCCGAAGCCGGATCATAAACGTGTCTGGTTCGGTCTCTATACTTCCTATCTTACAATGCAAGTTACATAATAAGGTCGGTTTACATCTACAGGCCTTAACTCGCCTTTGGGCCTTGGGCCTTCATAAAGCGCCATCATTCTTACGTCTTCATGGGCTTCTAATCTTCATAAAGTTAATCCGGCTGCTCCTGGCCGGTTTATGTCCAGTAGTAATATCCCCAACATTAGGCCCCAGATTGGTTTGAACTTGTTCATGTCAATCTTCAACACTTAGAAAAACTCCTCCTTTGCATCTTCACCTTGATCTTGTAAACCGCCGGGTCATCTCTTATTGATTTACCGCTATCGTTTTAGGGTTATGCTTTAGAGACGGCTGCATTCACGTTAAATAGGGCACCATCAAAATCCGTTGAGACGACGCCTTATGAACTGTGGTTTGGCAAGAAACCAAAGTTGGCATTTCTTAAAGTTTGGGGCTGCGATGCTTATGTGAAAAAGCTTCAATGATAAGCTCGAACCCAAATCGGAGAAATGTGTCTTCATAGGATACCCAAAGGAGACTGTTGGGTACACCTTCTATCACAGATCCGAAGGTAAGACATTCATTGCTAAGAATGGGTCCTTTCTAGAGAAGGAGTTTCTCTCGAAAGAAGTGAGTGGGAGGAAAGTAGAACTTGATGAGGTAACTGTACCTGCTCCCTTATTGGAAAGTGGTTCACCACAGAAACCGGTTCCTGTGACGCCTACACCAATTAGTGAGGAAGTTAATGATGATGATTGTCGGTGTCAAAACCGGCGGATCTCGGGTAGGGGGTCCCGGACTGTGCGTCTAGGCCGGATGGTAACAGGAGGCAGGGGACACGAAGTTTTACCCAGGTTCGGGCCCTCTCGATGGAGGTAAAACCCTACGTCCTGCTTGATTAATTTTGATGATATGTGTAATACAAGAGTTGATCTACCACGAGATCAGAGAGGCTAAACCCTAGAAGCTAGCCTATGGTATGATTGTTGATGTGTATGTTGTCCTACGGACTAGAACCCTCCGGTTTATATAGACACCGGATAGGGTTAGGGTTACATAGAGTCGGTTACAATGGTAGGAGATCTGAACATCCGTATCGCCAAGCTTGCCTTCCACGCCAAGGAAAATCCCTTCCGGACAAGGGACGGGGTATAATTCGGCTATCCGAACACCCCTTAATCCAGGACTCCCTCAGTAGCCCCTGAACCAGGCTTTAATGATGACGAGTCCGGTGCGCAAATTGTCTTCGGCATTGCAAGGCGGGTTCCTCCTCCAAGCACTTCATAGAAGATTTCGAACACAAAGATAGTGTCCTTCTCTGCAAAATAAGTTTCCACATATTGCCATAGAGAGAATAATAATATTAACACAAATCTAATCTGCTGACGTATTCCGTGGTGCGACACGCCACGGCCAAGCCTTTATCCAAATCGTTTCATTATCCCACCTCAGCGCGTTATGCGAGGTGGTTTCCTTGGCACGTCTTGTCAAAGCAGAGATCGTGTCCCTTTATTTCGGGATTCTCATCAATACGGGCGTGGGTAACCCAACCGCGCCTTTGATTATGGCGCTTGGAGATAAGCAAGTTTTACCAGGCTGGTGGGGGCATGTAGTCGCGCCCACCCATATAAGGGGATAAGGACCCACCTTTTCACCCACGCCTTCTTCCTCCTTTGCCTATCCATTCTTGCACACTCGAGCTCCAGCGTCCAAGTCCGCACTGCCACCTCGAGCTTCTCCAGTCATGTCCGGAGCGGGAGGCAAGTGGATGGTTTCCTCCGTCATGGAGGGACACATAAAAAAGCTAAGGAAGGCCGGATATCTGGCCAGCGACATCACGCACCGACTCTTCGAGAAGGGGTAGCTCATCCCCACTCCTAGGCCCCATGAGAGGGTGGTATTTATCCCCCATTTCCTCCGCGGACTGGGCTTCCCTCTGCATCCATTTTGTCCGGGGGCTCATGTTCTACTACAGCCTGGATTTCCACGATCTGGCCTCAAACTTCATCTTCAACATCTTGGCGTTTATCGCCGTGTGCGAGGCTTTCCTCCACATCCGCCCTCATTTCGGCTTATGGCTAAAGACCTTCAACGTCAAGCCGAAGGTGGTGCGCGGAAGCCAGGCAGAGTGCGGCGGTGCCATGGTTGGCAAGATGGCCAATGTCCTGTGGCTCGAGGGCTCCTTTGTGGAGACCCTGAAGGGGTGGCAATTGGGGTGGTTTTACATCACCGAGCCATGCGACCCCGAATGGGTCGCAGCCCCCGAGTTTCCGTCCGGACCCCCTACGCGGCTCACCTCCTGGAAGGAGACCGGCCTGTCGTGGGGTAAAAAAGGAGAGCTGACCGGACTCCAAACATGCATCCAAACCCTGGTGGACAAGAAGCTCAAGCTTGTCAACGTAGTCCAAGTTATGCTCATCCGCCTGATCCTCCCGTGTCAACGACGTGCCTTCAATCTATGGGAGTTCGACCCGGCGCAACATCAAACTCTAAACAGGCTCTTTGACACGACGTACGAAGATGCCTGGAGGGTGCTTTTCAAGGGCGCTGAGGCTCCCGCATCCGCTGCCGAGGATCGCGGATTCAGTACTCAGCATCACGCTCATGCAGTAAGCCATTTTTGTCCTTTTACAGGGTATCAGTTTTTCATAGTTGGACTCTATGCGGGATCTGAGTTCCCTTATCTTTGATAGGATTGGGTGGCGACATCCGAACAGATCAACTGTCCGGCTCCTCTGCCCGAAGGCCCAGCGGACGCTCGCTTGGCGAAGCTGCTGGTTCCGGCGCCCTATGTGGTGCCGGAGAAGAAGGCTACGAAAAGGGCCACGGGGACTCGAAAGAGTGCTCGGCGCCAGGAGGTGTCGGATTCGTCATCCGACGGTCCCGAAGCGCCTTCCTCTCATGAAGACAAGGAGGAAGAAGAAGAGACCTCTCCCCCTCCAGCGGGAGGAGAGAAGAAAAGGAAGGCCGCCCTCTCTGAGGAGGCCGGAGGGTCCAAGAAGGGGAAAACCCTTCCTCCGGACTGCTCCACCGACACCGCCAACGACGAAGAGGAGTGGCAGCCCAGGGCCAAGCCCCTGGCGAAATCGTAAGTGTCCGGATACCGGGGTAATTCATAGTATTCGTTTTTCGCACAGCTTTTCCTTATGTCGAATATGTTTATGCAGCCCACCCAAGGACCAGCTCGACGCATCATCGAGCGGCTCACTGGACCCGTCGGAGGTGAACTCGCTTCCGATGGCTTCATCCCCCCGCCCTGCAGACGACATCGAAGTGTTGTCCCAACAGGTTCCAAGCCGGGAGGAGGCGGTCCTGGAGGCGCCGCAAGGCGACCTCCCGGACTCCAGGAGTAAAGGGGATGAAACCCCCCAAGGCTCCAAGTCCGGCTTAAGGCCAGACACAGCTCTGGAATCTTCAAGGGTTCCAGAGTCCGGCGGGCGACCTCCTTCCAAGAGGAGCAAGCCTACCGTGCCGGTGACCTCCGTCCAACCGGAGGCGCCGGACAATACGTTGGAGGCTCTCCAAGGTGCCTCCATCGATGAGGGGCACCGCACTATTATGAGTGCGGTGATCCAGAAGGTTCAGTCCGCCAAAAGCGGACTGACTGAAGCTTGTAAAAGCCTTTCAACAGGCTTTGAGGTAAGTAAAGAATGTTCAAATAATGTTACCGCATAGACGGTAGCCCCTGATGCTCTATTGGGCATTCGGGAAGAAAAGTCGAATAGAGGATCAAAGAATTCGCAGGAGTCTAACAAAAGGAGTCAATATGCGTATGCAGGCTTCTCTGCTAGCGTCCGCCGCACTGACTACGGAAATGGACGTGCTGAAGCAGAGTCTCGAGAAGTCCGAGCAAGAGCTCGGGCGTGCCAAGAAGCAGCTCGAGGAGAAGGAAGGTAAGAAATACCCTGTTTGAATATGTATATAAAAAGGTGCAATTGCAAAAAATGACAGGATTAACATGGCTATTGCAGGGGCCACATCTGAGGTGGCAACCCTTAAGCAAGCGTTGCTCGAGGCCGAGAAGACTGCGGCCGTGGAGCGCACCAAGCGGGAGAGGTATGAGGCTGAGGTTGGCAAGATGCGGCAAGAGCTCTAGGTTCTCATGAAGAAACATGAGAGTTTGGAGCTTGACTCAAAGACGCGAGCGTCCGAGCTCGCGACAGCTATAGAAAATGCCAAGTCTGCCAAGGCCGAGTCCCAGAAGACCCTCCAAGAGTTGGATGAGGTGAAGAATATTTTGGCGGGTAAGGCATTCTTTATGCAAAGAAAACACATAAACGTGAGTTACCTGTTACTTACCCGAATCCGGAGCTCTCCAGGAGTGTTCGCAGATCTTCCCCGGAGTGTATCTGATGCTGCCACATTCTATCGAGCCGAGGAGGGCAGCTCGACGGAGAAGGTGCTCTGGTCTCAGTACGCTGAGGCCGGACCCCCCGTGCCCCTGAGCGACCAGCTGAAGCAACTGGTCGAGCTCCACAAGGCGGCCGAACAGGCCATGAAGGGCCTCCTAGTTCGGCTGTGGCCTGGAGAGGCTCTGCCTGGGAGCTATTTCGGGCTGGTGCAGCGGCTGGTGGAGGCCTGTCCGAGCCTTGAAGACATCAAGCGCTCCGTCTGCATTGAAGGTGCCCGTAGGGCCCTTGCCCGTGCTAAGGTGCATTGGGGCAAGTTGGATGTGGAGAAGCTTGTGAAGGACGGGCCACCGCCGGGGAAAGAGCATCGCAAGCCCGAGAATTATTATAAGGATGTTCTGAAGGGTGCCCGCCTTGTTGCGGATGAATGTACCAAGGATGTATTTTTTGAGTAAAACCCGCTCGTGTTATCCTATGCGCTGAAAACTTGTTCATATGCGCTAAGCAATGCTGCTTGAATTTAAAATATTACCTTCTGTGCGGCTGTTTATCAATACTGAGAGATGGCGAGTCGTCGGCTTCTGCCCCCATGCTGCTAGTGCTGGGGTGTTCGGGGATAAACCTGGGCGCTCTTTTTCCCATATTTGGGTCCTTCAAGGGAGGCACTCAGCCCAACGAACGAGGCAATCGGACTATAATGCGTGAACACTCTCACTTAGCCATAGAATTCTATAATTTTAAATTTCGGCGAAGCCCCTAGTATTCGGAAGACCGATTTCGGGGCGCTATCCACGCCTTGGCCGGACAGAGCCGACTCCTCGCCTGAAGCGGCATAAGTCTTTAGGGACTCGAAAAAACCTCTCGAACAACAACCAGCTCTCGCTTCATCATGACAATCAGTTTTAGCTTTCTCCACTGAGGTGCTCGGCCCAGCTCAACTGGGGCACAATCGCAGTGGTTCTCCTAGTGCTACCTTAGCCGATATAGCGGAACGTAAGGCACCAAAACATAGGAGCTGGGCAAACCCAACTATTGACCCAAGACATGATTCAGAGCCGATGCATATAATGCTATAAGTTCGGGGTGCCGCACTTGTTAAAGTGTTCGGACTTCTCACACCATGTTGAGGGGTACTGAAGCCCCTAGCATATTTTGGCCGTACCAAAGTGTACGGGTGCAACATGTCATTAAGGAACATATATATATATATATATATATATATTAAAAAAGGTAATGCAAAAAATAGACAAAAGCCATGCATTGTTCATTAAAATAGCTGCGATCAAAGCAGAACGATACAAGTGATGCGATAAACGAAAAGTTGGACTATTTAACATGTCTGCTTCAGGGGCAAGCTGCGGGATAGTATGTGAAACAGGTATGCTGCTTGTGATAGAGACCACCTGGGATTTCCGTAATGCGGCATGGCTTGTCTGCTTCCCTGGTCCTTGCATCATTTGTGCGGCAACTGAACTGCCGAACAAGCCTTCCGGCTGGAAGTAAGAGAAAAGTATAAAAAAAGTCGGCAGCCCCTGGTGCGGTTTAAGCCGTGTTTTTGGCGTGCCGTGATGGTGCCCCTCCCCCTATGCCCATGGTATTTCTAGGGCGTAGTTATGTACGCGAAGTACTGGCGTCGCCTTTTTGCGGGGGTTGGGGTTGGGGCCGCATTGCTACGCCTGCTCGGAATGTGCCAGGCGGTCTTGTTGTAGGTTACTCCGGGCGCGCTTGACTGTGTCCGAACGTTTAATGGCCGGACTGGAGAACTGAATGGAGAGGCTGCTTTGTACTTCCGTTGCAAAGGCCGCCGTGTGCTCCTCCGTTCGGAGGGAGCGTTCGGTGTTTCCATTGACCATAATTACTCCTCGAGGGCCTGTCATCTTGAGCTTAAGGTATGCATAGTGCGGGACCGCATTGAACTTGGTGAATGCGGTTCGCCCGAGTAGTGCATGGTAGCCACTTCGGAATGGGACTATGTCGAAGATTAACTCCTCGCTTCGGAAATTATCCGGAGATCCGAAGACCACTTCAAGTGTGACTGAGCCTGTACAGCTGGCCTCTACACCTGGTATTACGCCTTTAAAGGTCATTTTGGCGGGCTTAATCCTCAAGGGATCTATGCCCATTTTCTGCACTGTATCCTGGTAAAGCAGGTTCAGGCTACTGCCGCCGTCCATAAGGACTCTAGTGAGATGAAATCCGTCAATAATTGGGTCGAGAACCAATGCGGCGAATCCGCCATGACGGATGCTAGTGGGATGGTCTCTTTGATCAAAGGTTATTGGGCAGGAGGACCATGGGTTGAACTTTGGGGCGACTGGCTCTACCGCGTATATGTCCCTTAACGCACGCTTCCACTCCCTCTTGGGGACGTGGGTGGCGTATATCATGTTCACCATCCACACTTGTGGGGGAAAACCCTTTTGTCCATTGTTGTTCAGTGGCCAGGGCTCCTCGTCCTCATCGCTATGCAACCCCTTGTCTTCATTGTCGGCGCTTAATCTGCCTGCCTGCTTGAACACCCAATAGTCCCTGTTGGTGTGATTGGCCGGCTTTTCGGGAGTGCCATGTATTTGGCACAAGCGGTCGAGTATTCGGTCCAAGCTGGACAGGCCGCTGGGATTCCTTTTGAATGATTTTTCCGCTGACCGAATTTAGAGCCTCCGAATCCGGCATTAACTGTCGTATCCTTAGCATTGTCACCGTTGATGCGGCGCTTCTATTGGTTGCGACGCGACCTGCCACTAATGTCCCTGGTGTCCGAACGACCAGGGTTCTTGGTCATATTGTTGCTACGAGCAAGCCAGCTGTCTTCTCCCACGCAAAAGCGGGTCATGAGTGCCATGAGTGCTGCCATAGATTTCGGCTTCTCTTGTCCTAGGTGTCGGGAAAGCCACTCGTCACGGATATTATGCTTGAAGGCTGCTAAGGCCTCTGCGTCCAGACAGTCGAGTATTTGATTTTTCTTTGTTAGGAACCATGTCCAGAATTGCCTGGCCGATTCGTCTGGCTGCTGAATTACGTGGCTTAGGTCGTCAGCGTCTGGGGGTCGCACATAAGTGCCCTGGAAATTGTCGAGGAATGCGGCTTCTAGGTCCTCCCAACAGCTGATTGACCCTGTTGGCAGGCAGTTAAGCCACTACCGGGTTGGTCCTTTAAGCTTGAGTGGGAGGTATTTGATGGCGTGGAAATCATTGCCGCGGGCCATGTGGATATGAAGTAGATAATCCTCGATCCATACCGCGGGATCTGTTGAGCCATCATATGATTCAATGTTTACAGGTTTGAAACCCTCGGGGATTTGATGATCCATTATTTCGTCCGTGAAGCACAATGGGTGTGCGGCGCCTCTGTATTGGGCGATATCATGACATAGCTCCAATGAGCTTTGTCTACTGTGTTCGGCCCTGCCGAATTTGTGGCCGGCGTGATGGTTGTCGTCTCGAGCCGTGGGGTGCCTACGCGATCCGTAGATCGCCATGTTTGCCTTGTCTTGTCCTCCAACATGTCTCGTAAGTCCGGCGCATATTCCCGTGCCTTGGTACGGGGTGCGGCTTGGGTGGAGGGCCATGAGGCCTCTCTGTCGCGGCCACGAGGTGGCTTGTCGGCCGCGTCGAGTGCTTCCTCCTCTAATCGGGGTAGCAACCTGCGCTTCGGGTAGCACTTGGAGGGGCGTTCGGGTTTATGCTCTTTGGCTGCAAGGACTTCAGTCCATCTATCGACTAGCCGATCTTGATCAGCTTTAAGCTGTTGCTGTTTTTTCTTGAGGCTTCTTGCCGTGGCCATAAGCCTGCGTTGAAAACGCTCTTGTTCGACGGGATCCTCTGGCACGGCGAATTCGTCGTCGTCGAGGCTTGCCTCGTCTTCGGAGGGAGGCATACAATTATTGTCATCGACCTCTCTGTCGGCCGCTCCCTCATGAGGGCTGGTTTCTCCATCCTCCTGTGCTAAATCTTGCTCGGGGGGATGTTCTTTGGCGCTTTCCGGGGTATTATTATCTCCCGTGCTGGAATCGCCGTTTTTGTGTTGGCGGGATTTTGAGCGGCGCCGCTGACGCCGGCGCTTTTGCTATTTCTTGGAGGGGTCATCCTCCGCTGTTCCATCGTCCTCTCCCTCTTTTGGGTTGTCCACCATGTATATGACATTTGACGAGGTGGCTTTCCAAGGCCTAGTGGGCGCTGGTTCTTCATCATCTCCTTCATCGGTGTCCATACCGTCGATGTCTTCGGAGTCGAAGTCGAGCATGTCGGTTAACTTGTCGATAGTGGCTACAAATTGGGTGGTGGGTGGGTTTTGAATTTCTTCATCGTCCGTATCCCAACCTTGCTGACCGTAGTCCGGCCAGGGCTCTCCTGACAAAGAGAGAGACTTCAGTGATCTCAGGATATCGCCGAAAGGCGAGTGCTGAAAGATGTCCGCGGCCGTGAATTCCATGATCGGCGCCCAATCGGATTCGCTCGGCACGGGCGCGGAGGGTTCGGAGTCCGGAGAAGAATCCGGCTCCATGGAGTCACGAGTCTTGTAGAGTACGGGGCTGGTGTTCGGCTCAACCGCCGTTGGGATCGCAGCCCCCGAGGTGGCGTGCAACCGCCCATCCTCGATCGGCGCGGTCGGCTCCAAACTAGGGGTCAGAGCCGATGCAGGTGCGGCCTCCAGGGCACTGTTCGGCAGCAAAGCTAGATCGTGCTCGTCGTGACAGTGCGGCACGCCCGGCAGTGGTTCAAATCTGTCGAAGATCAAGTCCCCGCGGATGTCGGTCGTGTAGTTTAAACTTCTGAATCTGACCTGACGGCCAGGGGCGTAGCTTTCGATCTGCTCTAGATGGCCAAGTGAATCGGCCCGCAGCGCGAAGCCACCAAAGACGAAGATCTATCCGGGGAGGAAGGTCTCACCCTGGACTGCATCGCCATTGATGATCGTAGGAGCCATCGGGCCTGACGGCGACGTCACAGAGGAACTCTCAATGAAAGCACCAATGTCGGTGTCAAAACCGGCGGATCTCGGGTAGGGGGTCCCGAACTGTGCGTCTAGGCCGGATGGTAACAGGAGGCAGGGGACACGAAGTTTTACCCAGGTTCGGGCCCTCTCGATGGAGGTAAAACCCTATGTCCTGCTTGATTAATATTGATGATATGGGTAATACAAGAGTTGATCTACCACGAGATTAGAGAGGCTAAACCCTAGAAGCTAGCCTATGGTATGATTGTTGATGTGTATGTTGTCCTATGGACTAGAACCCTCCGGTTTATATAGACACCGGATAGGGTTAGGGTTACATAGAGTCGGTTACAATGGTAGGAGATCTGAACATCCGTATCACCAAGCTTGCCTTCCACGCCAAGGAAAATCCCTTTTGGACACGGGACGGAGTCTTCAATCTTGTATCTTCATAGTCCAGGAATCCGGCTGAAGGTATAATTCGGCTATCCGAACACCCCCTAATCCAGGACTCCCTCAATGATCATGAAACTTCAGATCAAGTTGTTATTGAACCTCGTAGGTCAACCAGAGTAAGATCCGCACTAGAGTGGTACGGTAATCCTATTCTGGAGATTATGTTACTAGACCATGACGAACCTATGAACTATGAAGAAGCGATGGTGAGCCCAGATTCCGCAAAATGGCTTGAGGCCATGAAATCTGAGATGGGATCCATGCATGAGAGCAAAGTGTGGACTTTGGTTGACTTGCCCGATGATCAGGAAAGCCATTGAGAATAAATGGATCTTCAAGAAGAAGACTGACGCTGACGGTAATATTACTGTCTATAAAGCTCGACTTGTTGCAAAAGGTTTTCAACAAGTTCAAGGGATTGACTACGATGAGACTTTCTCACCCGTAGCGATGCTTAAGTTTGTCCGAATCATGTTAGAAATTGCCGCATTTTATGATTATGAAATTTGGCAAATGGATGTCAAAACTGCATTCCTGAATGGATTTTTGGAAGAAGAGTTGTATATGATGCAACCGAAAGGTTTTGTCGATCCAAAGGGAGCTAACAAAGTGTGCAAGCTCGAGTGATCCATTTATGGACTGGTGCAAGCCTCTCGGAGTTGGAATAAACGCTTTGATAGTGTGATCAAAGCATTTGGTTTTGTACAGACTTTTGGAGAAGCCTGTATTTACAAGAAAGTGAGTGGGAGCTCTGTAGCATTTCTGATATTATATGTGGATGACATATTGTTGATTGGAAATGATATAGAATTTCTGGATAGCATAAAGGGATACTTGAATAAAAGTTTTTCAATGAAAGACCTCGGTGAAGTTGCTTATATATTGGGCATCAAGATCTATAGAGATAGATCAAGACGCTTAATTGGACTTTCACAAAGCACATACCTTGACAAAGTTTTGAAGAAGTTCAAAATGGATCAAGCAAAGAAAGGGTTCTTGCCTGTGTTACAAGGTGTGAAGTTGAGTAAGACTCAATGCCCGACCACTGCAGAAGATAGAGAGAAAATGAAATATGTTCCCTATGCTTCAGCCATAGGCTCTATCATGTATGCAATGTTGTGTGCTAGACCTGATGTGTGCCTTGCTATAAGTCTAGCAGGGAGGTACCAAAGTAATCCAGGAGTGGATCACTGGACAACGGTCAAGAACATCCTGAAATACCTGAAAAGGACTAAGGATATGTTTCTCGTTTATGGAGGTGACAAAGAGCTAGTCGTAAATGGTTACGTCGATGCAAGCTTTGACACTGATCCGGACGATTCTAAATCGCAAACCGGATACGTGTTTACATTGAACGCTGGAGCTGTCCGCTACCTCTTGAGCACTGCGTTGGATTTCCTTAAAGAGGAAAGGATGATGCAGCAAAGTAGCGTAAGTATTTCCCTCAGTTTTTGAGAACCAAGGTATTAATCCAGTAGGAGGTTGCGCGCGCGTCCCTAGTACCTGCACAAAACAAATAACTCCTCGCAACCAACACGATAAGGGGTTGTCAATCCCTTCATGGTCACTTACGAGAGTGAGATCTGATATATATGATAAGATAATATTTTTGGTATTTTTATGATAAAGATGCAAAGTAAGATAAAAGTAAATTAAAAAGCAAAGGAAATAACTAAGTATTGGAAGATTAATATGATGAAGATAGACCCGGGGGCCATAGGTTTCACTAGTGGCTTCTCTCAAGAGCATAAGTATTTTACGGTGGGTGAACGAATTACTGTTGAGCAATTGACAGAATTGAGCATAGTTATGAGACTATGTAGGTATGATCATGTGTATAGGCATCACGTCCGAGACAAGTAGACCGACTCCTGCCTGCATCTACTACTATTACTCCACTCATCGACCGCTATCCAGCATGCATCTAGAGTATTAAGTTCATGAAAACAGAGTAACGCCTTAAGCAAGATGACATGATGTAGAGGGATAAATTCATGCAATATGATAAAAAAAACCATCTTGTTATCCCCGATGGCAACAATACAATACGTGCCTTGCTGCCCCTACTGTCACTGGGAAAGGACACCGCAAGATTGAACCCAAAGCTAAGCACTTCTCCCATTGCAAGAAAGATCAATCTAGTAGGCCAAACCAAACTGATAATTCGAAGAGACTTGCAAAGATAACCAATCATACATAAAAGAATTCAGAGAAGATTCAAATATTGTTCATAGATAATCTTGATCATAAACCCACAATTCATCGGTCTCAACAAACACACCGCAAAAAGAAGATTACATCGAATAGATCTCCACAAGAGAGGGGGAGAACATTGTGTTGAGATCCAAAAAGAGAGAAGAAGCCATCTAGCTAATAACTATGGACCCAAAGGTCTGAGGTAAACTACTCACACTTCATCGAAGAGGCTATGATGTTGATGTAGAAGCCCTCCGTGATGGATGCCCCCTCCAGCGGAGCTCCGGAACAGGCCCCAAGATGGGATCTCGTGGATACAGGAAGTTACGGTGATGGAATTAGGGTTTTGGCTCCGTATCTGATCTTTTGGGGGTACGTAGGTAAATATAGGAGAAAGGAGTACGTCAATGGAGCAACAGGGGGCCCACAAGGGTGGAGGGCGCGCTTGGGGGGTAGGCGCGCCCCCTACCTCGTGGCCTCCTCCTTTGTTTCTTGACGTAGGGTCCAAGTCTCCTGGATCATGTTCGGTGAGAAAATCACATTCCCAAAGGTTTCATTCCGTTTGGACTCCGTTTGATATTCCTTTTCTTCGAAACCCTAAAATAAGCAAAAAAAGAACAATTCTGGGCTGGGCCTCCGGTTAATAGGTTAGTCCCAAAAATAATATAAAAGTTGATAATAAAGCCCAATAATGTCCAAAATAGTAGATAATATAGCATGGAGCAATCAAAAATTATAGATACGTTGGAGACGTATCACTGTTAGTTGGTGCAGTTCTAAACAAAGCATCGTGGCGGGATCTACGTGTAAAGCAGAGTACATAGCTGCTTCGGAAGCAGCAAATGAAGGAGTCTGGATGAAGGAGTTCATATCCGATCTAGGTGTCATACCTAGTGCATCCGGTCCAATGAAAATCTTTTGTGACAATACTGGTGCAATTGCCTTGGCGAAGGAATCCAGATTTCACAAGAGAACCAAGCACATCAAGAGACGCTTCAATTCCATCCGGGATCTAGTCCAGGTGGGAGACATAGAAATTTACAAGATACATACGGATCTGAATGTTGTAGACGCATTGACTAAGCCTCTTCGACGAGCAAAACATGATCAGCACCAAGGCTCCATGGGTGTTAGAATCATTACTGTGTAATCTAGATTATAGACTCTAGTGCAAGTGGGAGCTCTTGAAGGAAATATGCCCTAGAGGCAATAATAAAGTTATTATTTATTTCCTTATTCTCATGATAAATGTTTATTATTCATGCTTGAATTGTATTAACCAGGAAACGTAATACATGTGTGAATACATAGACAAACAAAGTGTCACTAGTATGCCTCTACTTGACTAGCTCGTTAATCAAAGATGGTTATGTTTCCTAGCCATTGACATGAGTTGTCATTTGATTAACGGGATCACATCATTAGGAGAATGATGTGATTGACTTGACCCATTCCGTTAGCTTACCACTCGATCATTTAGTATGTTGCTATTGCTTTCTTCATGACTTATACATGTTCCTATGACTATGAGATTATGCAACTCCCGTTTACCGGAGGAACACTTTGTGTGCTACCAAACGTCACAACTTAACTGGGTGATTATAAAGGTGCTCTGCAGGTGTCTCCGAAGGTACTTGTTGGGTTGGCGTATTTCGAGATTAGGATTTGTCACTCCGATTGTCGGAGAGGTATCTCTGGGCCCTCTCGGTAATACACATCACTTAAGCCTTGCAAGCATTGCAACTAATGAGTTAGTTGCGGGATGATGTATTATAGAACGAGTAAAGAGACTTGCCGGTAATGAGATTGAACTAGGTATTGAGATACCGACGATCGAATCTTGGGCAAGTAACATACCGATGACAAAGGGAACAACGTATGTTGTTATGCAGTCTAACCGATAAAGATCTTCGTAGAATATGTGGGAGCCAATATGAGCATCCAGGTTCCGCTATTGGTTATTGACCGGAGACGTGTCTCGGTCATGTCTACATAGTTCTCGAACCCGCAGGGTCCGCACGCTTAACATTTCGATGACAGTTATATTATGAGTTTATATGTTTTGATGTACCGAAGGTTGTTCGGAGTCTCGGATATGATCACGGACATGACGAGGAGTCTTGAAATGGTCGAGACATGAAGATTGATATAATGGAAGCCTATATTTGGATATCGAAAGTGTTTCGGGTGAAATCGGGATTTTACCGGAGTACCGGAGGGGTTACAGGAACCCCCCGGGGGTTAATGGGCCATAGTGGGCCTTAGTGGAGAAGAGGAGAGGAGGCGAGGGCAAGGGCTGCGCACCCCTCCCCCCTAGTCCGAATAGGACAAGGAGAGGGGGGCGGCGCCCCACTTTCCTTCTTCTCCTCCACCTCTTTCCCCTCTTCTCCTAATCCAACAAGGAAAAGGGAGGGAGTCCTACTCCCGGTAGGAGTAGGACTCCTCCTGGCGCACCCCTCCTGGCTGGCCGCACCTCCCCCCTTGCTCCTTTATATACGGGGGAAAGGGGGCACCCTAGAGACACAACAATTGATCGTTTGATCTTTTAACTGTGTGCGGTGCCCCCCTCCACCATAGTCCACCTCGATAATACTGTAGTGGTGCTTAGGCGAAGCCCTGCCTCGATAGAACATTATCATCGTCACCATGCCGTCATGCTGACGAAACTCTCCCTCAACACTCGGCTGGATCGGAGTTCGAGGGACGTCATCGGGCTAAACGTGTGCTGAACTCGGAGGTGCCGTATGTTCGGTACTTGATCGGTCGGATCATGAAGACGTACGACTACATCAACCGCGTTGTGCTAATGCTTTCGCTTTTGGTCTACGAGGGTACGTGGACAATACTCTCCCCTCTCTTTTCTATGCATCACCATGAACTTGCGTGTGCGTAGGAATTTTTTTGAAATTACTATGTTCCCCAACAGCTCTCGCCCCGGCAGCGCACCGCACGCCACCCGCGCTGTACGCCAGCAGCAGCTCGTGCCTCGCCCATGCCCCGACGAGGTCGTCGAGAGCATGGGTTCGCGTGTGTTCTCGCTGTGGAGGTGCGTCGCCTGCGCGGCGAGGTCGTCGAGAGTATCCGCTTGGCCCGGCGTTGCCCCGGCTCCGGTGCTTCTTCGGAGCTGCCCCCTTGCTCCCTGCTAGCTCGCGACGGAGGCCGAAGCGGCCGGTGGCGGGTGTTGGAAATATGCCCTAGAGGCAATAATAAAATGGTTATTATTATATTTCTTTGTTCATGATAATTGTCTATTGTTCATGCTGTGTTATCTGGAAAATCGTAATACATGTGTGAATACATAGACCACAACATGTCCCTAGTGAGCCTCTAGTTGACTAGCTCGTTGATCAATAGATGGTTACGGTTTCCTGACCATGGACATTGGATGTCATTGATAACGGGATCACATCATCAGGAGAATGATGTGATGGACAAGACCCAATCCTAAGCATAGCACAAGATCGTGTAGTTTGTCTGCTAGAGCTTTTCTGAATGTCAAGTATCATTTCCTTAGACCATGAGATTGTGCAACTCCCGGATACCGTAGGAGTGCTTTGGGTGTACCAAACGTCACAACGTAACTGGGTGACTATAAAGGTGCACTACAGGTATCTCCGAAAGTGTCTGTTGGGTTGGCATGAATCGAGACTGGGATTTGTCACTCCGTATGACGGAGAGGTATCTCTAGGCCCACTCGGTAATGCATCATCATAATGAGCTCAGTGTGACTAAGTAGTTGATCACGAGATCATGCATTACGACACGAGTAAAGTGACTTGCCGGTAACGAGAATGAACGAGGTATTGGGATACCAACGATCAAATCTCGGGCAAGTAACATACAGATTGACAAAGGGAATTGAACGGGATTGATTGAATCCTCGACATCATGGTTCATCCGGTGAGATCATCGTGGAATATGTGGGAGCCAACATGAGTATCCGGATCCTGCTGTTGCTTATTGGCCGGAGAGTTGTCTCGATCATGTCTGCATGGTTCCCGAACCCGTAGGGTCTACACACTTAAGGTTCGGTGACGCTAGGGTTGTAGAGATATTAGTATGCGGTAACCCGAAAGTTTTTCGGAGTCCCGGATGAGATCCCGGATGTCACGAGGAGTTCCAGAATGGTCCGAAGGTAAAGATTTGTATATATGAAGTCCAGTTTCGGCCACCGGGAAAGTTTCGGGGTCATCGGTATTGTACCGGGACCACCGGAAGGGTCCCGGGGGTCCACCGGGTGGGGCCACCTCTCCCGGAGGGGCCCCATGGGCTTAAGTAGGAAGGGAACCAGCCCCTGGTGGGCTGGTGCGCCCCCATGGGCCTCCTCCTGTGCCTAGGGTTGGAAACCCTGGGGGTGGGGGGCGCCCCCCCAAACTTGGGGGGCAAGTTCCCCCCCCCTTGGCCGCCGCCCCTCCCTAGATGGGATCTACAAGGGGGCCGACGCCCCCCTGGCCCCTATATATAGTGGAGGGGAGGGAGGGCAGCCGCACCCAAGTCCCTGGCGCCTCCCTCCCTCCCGTGACACCTCTTCCTCCCCGCTTGCGCTTGGCGAAGCCCTGCCGGGATCCCGCTACTTCCACCTGAAGGAAATATGCCCTAGAGGCAATAATAAAGTTATTATTTATTTCCTTATAATCATGATAAATGTTTATTATTCATGCTAGAATTGTATTAACCGGAAACATAACACATGTGTGAATACATAGACAAACTTAGTGTCACTAGTATGCCTCTACTTGACTAGCTCGTTAATCAAAGATGGTTATGTTTCCTAACCATGAACAAAGTGTTGTTATTTGATTAACGGGATCACATCATTAAGAGAATGATCTGATTGACATGACCCATTCCATTAGCTTAGCACCCGATCGTTTAGTATGTTGCTATTGCTTTCTTCATGACATATACATGTTCCTATGACTATGAGATTATGCAACTCCCGTTTGCCGGAGGAACACTTTGGGTGCTACCAAACGTCACAACGTAACTGGGTGATTATAAAGGAGCATTACAGGTGTCTCCAAAGGTAGATGTTGGGTTGGCATATTTCGAGATTAGGATTTGTCACTCCGATTGTCGGAGAGGTATCTCTGGGCCCTCTCGGTAATGCACATCACATAAGCCTTGCAAGCATTGCAACTAATGAGTTAGTTGCGGGATGATGTATTACAGAACGAGTAAAGAGACTTGCCGCTAATGAGATTGAACTAGGTATTGGATACCGACGATCGAATCTCGGGCAAGTAACATACCGATGACAAAGGGAACAACGTATGTTGTTATGCGGTCTGACCGATAAAGATCTTCGTAGAATATGTAGGAGCCAATATGGGCATCCAGATCCCGCTATTGGTTATTGACCGGAGACATGTCTCGGTCATGTCTACATTGATCTCGAACCCGTAGGGTCCGCACGCTTAAGGTTACGATGACAATTATATTATGAGTTTATGCATTTTGATGTACCGAAGGTTGTTCGGAGTCCCGGATGTGATCACGGACATGACGAGGAGTCTCGAAATGGTCGAGACGTAAAGATTGATATATTGGAAGCCTATGTTTGGATATCGGAAGTGTTCCGGGTGAAATCGGGATTTTACCGGAGTACCGGCAAGGTTACCGGAACCCCCTGGGAGCTAAATGGGCCATGATGGGCCTTAGTGGAAAAGAGAAGAGGCAGCCCTACATGGGCTGCGCACCTCCCCCTTCCCCTAGTCCTATTAGGACTAGGAGAGGTGGCCGGCCCCCTCTCTCTCTTTTCCCCCTCCGCGAATCCTATTCCAACTAGGATTGGGGGGGATCCTACTCCCAGAGGGAGTAGGACTCTCCTGGCGCGCCTCCTATGGCCGGCCAGCCTCCCCCCTTTGGTCCTTTATATACTGAGGCAGAGGCACCCCAGAAACAAACAAGTTGATCCACGTGATCTATTCCTTAGCCGTGTGCGGTGCCCCCAGCCACCATAGTCCTCGATAATACTGTAGCGGAGTTTAGGCGAAGCCCTGCTGCTGTAGTGCATCAAGATCGTCACCACGCCGTCGTGCTGATGGAACTCTTCCCCGACACTTTGCTGGATCGGAGTCAGGGGATCGTCATCGAGCTGAACGTGTGCTCGAACTCGGAGGTGCCGTAGTTTCGGTGCTTGATCGGTTGGATCGTGAAGACGTACGACTACTTCCTCTACGTTGCGTCAACGCTTCCGCAGTCGGTCTGCGTGGGTACGTAGATAACACTCTCCCATCTCGTTGCTATGCATCACATGATCTTGTGTGAGCGTAGGAATTTTTTTGAAATTACTACGAAACCCAACAGTGGCATCCGAGCCTAGGTTATTTATGTTGATGTTATATGCACGAGTAGAACACAAGTGAGTTGTGGGCGATATAAGTCATACTGCCTACCAGCATGTCATACTTTGGTTCGGCGGCATTGTTGGACGAGACAACCCGGACCAACATTACGTGTACGCTTACGCGAGACCGGTTCCCCCGACGTGCTTTGCACATAGGTGGCTTGCGGGCGATTGTCTCTCCAACTTTAGTTGAACCAAGTATGGCTACGCCCGGTCCTTGCGAAGGTTAAAACGGAGTCTATTTGACAAACTATCGTTGTGGTTTTGATGCGTAGGTGAGATTGGTTCTTGCTTAAGCCCGTAGCAGCCACGTAAAACTTGCAACAACAAAGTAGAGGACGTCTAACTTGTTTTTGCAGGGCATGTTGTGATGTGATATGGTCAAGACATGATGCTGAATTTTATTGTATGAGATGATCATGTTTTGTAACCAAGTTATCCGCAACTGGCAGGAACCTTATGGTTGTCGTTTTATTGTATGCAATGAAATCGCGATGTAATGCTTTACTTTATTACTAAGCGGTAGTAATAGTCGTGGAAGCACAAGTTTGGCGAGACGACAACGATGCTACAATGGAGATCAAGGTGTCACGCCGGTGACGATGGTGATCACGACGGTGCTTCGGAGATGGAGATCACAAGCACAAGATGATGATGGCCATATCATATCACTTATATTGATTGCATGTGATGTTTATCCTTTTATGCATCTTATCTTGCTTTGATTGACGGTAGCATTATAAGATGATCTCTCACTAAATTATCAAGAAGTGTTCTCCCTGAGTATGCACCGTTGCGAAAGTTCTTCGTGCTGAGACACCACGTGATGATCGGGTGTGATAGGTTCTATGTTCAAATACAACGGGTGCAAAACAGTTGCACACGCGGAATACTCAGGTTATACTTGACGAGCCAAGCATATACAGATATGGCCTCGGAACACAGAGACCGAAAGGTCGAGCATGAATCATATAGTAGATATGATCAACATAACGATGTTCACCATTGAAAACTAGTCCATCTCACGTGATGATCGGTTATGGTTTAGTTGATTTGGATCACGTAATCACTTAGAGGATTAGAGGGATGTCTATCTAAGTGGGAGTTCTTTAATTAATTTGATTAACTGAACTTAAATTTATCATGAAACTTAGTACCTGATTAGTATCTTGCTTGTTTATGTTTGATTGTAGATAGATGGCTCGTGATGTTGTTCCGTTGAATTTTAATGCGTTCCTTGAGAAAACAAAGTTGAAAGATGATGGTAGCAATTACACGGACTGGGTCCGTAACTTGAGGATTATCCTCATTGTTGCACAGAAGAATTACGTCCTAGAAGCACCGCTGGGTGCCAGGCCTGCTGCAGGAGCAACGCCGGATGTTATGAACGTCTGGCAGAGCAAAGCTGATGACTACTCGATAGTTCAGTGTGCCATGCTTTATGGCTTAGAATCGGGACTTCAACGACGTTTTGAATGTCATGGAGCATATGAGATGTTCCAGGAGTTGAAGTTAATATTTCAAGCAAATGCTTGGATTGAGAGATATGAAGTCTCCAATAAGTTCTATAGCTGCAAGATGGAGGAGAACAATTCTGTCAGTGAGCATATACTCAAAATGTCTGGGTATAATAATCACTTGACTCAATTGGGAGTTAATCTTCCAGATGATTGCGTCATTGACAAAATTCTTCAATCACTGCCACCAAGCTACAAGAGCTTCATGATGAACTAATATGCAAGGGATGAACAAGACTATTCCCGAGCTCTTCGCGATGCTGAAAGCTGCGGAGGTAGAAATCAAGAAGGAGCATCAAGTGTTGATGGTCAGCAAGACCACTAGTTTCAAGAAAAAGGGCAAAGGGAAGAAGAAGGGAAACTTCAAAAAGAACGGCAAACAAGTTGCTACTCAAGAGAAGAAACCCAAACCTGGACCTAAGCCTGAAACTGAGTGCTTCTATTGCAAGCAGACTGGTCACTGGAAGCGGAACTGCCCCAAGTATTTGGCGGATAAGAAGGATGGCAAGGTGAACAAAGGTATATGTGATATACATGTTATTGATGTGTACCTTACTAATGCTCGCAGTAGCACCTGGGTATTTGATACTGGTTCTGTTGCTAATATTTGCAACTCGAAACAGGGACTACGGATCAAGCGAAGATTGGTTAAGGACGAGGTGACGATGCGCGTGGGAAACGGTTCCAAAGTCGATGTGATCGCAGTCGGCACGCTACCTCTACATCTACCTTCGGGATTAGTATTAGACCTAAATAATTGTTATTTGGTGCCAGCGTTAAGCATGAACATTATATCTGGATCTTGTTTGATGCGAGACGGTTATTCATTTAAATCAGAGAATAATGGTTGTTCTATTTATATGAGTAATATCTTTTATGGTCATGCACCCTTGAAGAGTGGTCTATTCTTGTTGAATCTCGATAGTAGTAACACACATATTCATAATGTTAAATCCAAAAGATGCAGAGTTGATAATGAGAGTGCAACTTATTTGTGGCACTGCCGTTTAGGTCATATCGGTGTAAAGCGCATGAAGAAACTCCATTCTGATGGACTTTTGGAACACTTGATTATGAATCACTTGGTACTTGCGAACCGTGCCTCGTGGGCAAGATGACCAAAACACCGTTCTCCGGTACTATGGAGAGAGCAACAGATTTGTTGGAAATCATACATACAGATGTATGTGGTCCGATGAATATTGAGGCTCGTGGCGGATATCGTTATTTTCTCACCTTCACAGATGATTTAAGCAGATATGGATATATCTACTTAATGAAACATAAGTCTGAAACATTTGAAAAGTTCAAGGAATTTCAGAGTGAAGTTGAAAATCATCGTAGCAAGAAAATAAAGTTTCTACGATCTGATCGTGGTGGAGAATATTTGAGTTACGAGTTTGGTGTACATTTGAAAAATTGTGGAATAGTTTCGCAACTCACGCCACCCAGAACACCACAACGTAATGGTGTGTCCGAACGTCGTAATCGTACTTTACTAGATATGGTGCGATCTATGATGTCTCTTACTGATTTACCGCTATCGTTTTGGGGATACGCTCTAGAGACGGCCGCATTCACGTTAAATAGGGCACCATCAAAATCCGTTGAGACGACGCCTTATGAACTATGGTTTGGCAAGAAACCAAAGTTGTCGTTTCTGAAAGTTTGGGGCTGCGATGCTTATGTGAAAAAGCTTCAACCTGATAAGCTCGAACCCAAATCGGAGAAATGTGTCTTCATAGGATATCCAAAGGAAACTATTGGATACACCTTCTATCACAGATCCGAAGGCAAGACTTTTGTTGCTAAATTCGGGTACTTTCTAGAGAAGGAGTTTCTCTCGAAAGAAGTGAGTGGGAGGAAAGTAGAACTTGACGAGGTAACTGTACCTGCTCCCTTACTGGAAAGTAGTACATCACAGAAAACTGTTCCAGTGACACCTACACCAGTTAGTGAGGAAACTAATGATAATGATCATGAAATTTCAGATCAAGATACTACTGAACCTCGTAGATCAACCAGAGTGAGATCCGCGCCAGAGTGGTACGGTAATCCTGTTCTGGAAGTCATGCTACTAGATCATGATGAACCTACGAACTATGAAGAAGCAATGGTGAGCCCAGATTCCACAAAATGGCTTGAAGCCATGAAATCTGAGATGGGATCCATGTATGAGAACAAAGTATGGACTTTGGTTGACTTGCCAGATGATCGGCAAGCAATTGAGAATAAATGGATCTTCAAGAAGAAGACTGACGCTGACGGTAATGTTACTGTCTACAAAGCTCGACTTGTCGCAAAAGGTTTTCGACAAGTTCAAGGGATTGACTACGATGAGACTTTCTCACCTGTAGCGATGCTTAAGTCTGTCCGAATCATGTTAGCAATTGCCGCATTTTATGATTATGAAATTTGGCAAATGGATGTCAAAACTGCATTCCTGAATGGATTTCTGGAAGAAGAGTTGTATATGATGCAACCAGAAGGTTTTGTCGATCCAAAGGGAGCTAACAAAGTGTGCAAGCTCCAGCGATCCATTTATGGACTGGTGCAAGCCTCTCGGAGTTGGAATAAACGCTTTGATAGTGTGATCAAAGCATTTGGTTTTATACAGACTTTCGGTGAAGCCTGTATTTACAAGAAAGTGAGTGGGAGCTCTGTAGCATTTCTGATATTATATGTGGATGACATATTACTGATTGGAAATAATATAGAATTTCTGGATAGCATAAAGGGATACATGAATAAGAGTTTTTCAATGAAAGACCTCGGTGAAGCTGCTTACATATTAGGCATAAAGATCTATAGAGATAGATCAAAATGCTTAATTGGACTTTCACAAAGCACATACCTTGACAAGATTTTGAAGAAGTTCAAAATGGATCAAGCAAAGAAAGGATTCTTGCCTGTGTTACAAGGTGTGAAATTGAGTAAGACTCAATGCCTGACCACTGCAGAAGATAGAGAGAATATGAAAGATGTTCCCTATGCATCAGCGATAGGATCTATCATGTATGCAATGCTGTGTACCAGACCTGAAGTGTGCCTTGCTATAAGTCTAGCAGGGAGGTACCAAAGTAATCTAGGAGTGGATCACTGGACAGCGGTCAAGAACATCCTGAAATACCTGAAAAGGACTAAGGATATGTTTCTCGTATATGGAGGTGACAAAGAGCTCGTCATAAAAGGTTACGTTGATGCAAGCTTTGACACTGATCCGGACGATTCTAAATCGCAAACCGGATACGTGTGTACATTAAATGGTGGAGCTGTCAGTTGGTGCAGTTCTAAACAAAGCGTCGTAGCGGGATCTACATGTGAAGCGGAGTACATAGCTGCTTCGGAAGCAGCGAACAAAGGAGTCTGGATGAAGGAGTTCATATCCGATCTAGGTGTCATACCTAGTGCATCGGGTCCAATGACAATCTTTTGTGACAATACTGGTGCAATTGCCTTGGCAAAGGAATCCAGATTTCACAAAAGGACCAAGCACATCAAGAGATGCTTCAACTCCATCCGGGATCTGGTCCAGGTGGGAGACATAGAGATTTGCAAGATACATACGGATCTGAATGTTGCAGACCCGTTGACTAAGCCTCTTCCACGAGCAAAACATGATCGACACCAAGGCTCCATGGGTGTTAGAATCATTACGGTGTAATCTAGATTATTGACTCTAGTGCAAGTGGGAGACTGAAGGAAATATGCCGTAGAGGCAATAATAAAGTTATTATTTATTTCCTTATAATCATGATAAATGTTTATTATTCATGCTAGAATTGTATTAACCGGAAACATAATACATGTGTGAATACATAGACAAACTTAGTGTCACTAGTATGCCTCTACTTGACCAGCTCGTTAATCAAAGATGGTTATGTTTCCTAACCATGAACAAAGTGTTGTTATTTGATTAACGGGATCACATCATTAAGAGAATGATCTGATTGACATGACCCATTCCATTAGCTTAGCACCCGATCGTTTAGTATGTTGCTATTGCTTTCTTCATGACATATACATGTTCCTATGACTATGAGATTATGCAACTCCCGTTTGCCGGAGGAACACTTTGGGTGCTACCAAACGTCACAACGTAACTGGGTGATTATAAAGGAGCATTATAGGTGTCTCCAAAGGTAGATGTTGGGTTGGCGTATTTCGAGATTAGGATTTGTCACTCCGATTGTCGGAGAGGTATCTCTGGGCCCTCTCGGTAATGCACATCACATAAGCCTTGCAAGCATTGCAACTAATGAGTTAGTTGCGGGATGATGTATTACAGAACGAGTAAAGAGACTTGCCGCTAACGAGATTGAACTAGGTATTGGATACCGACGATCGAATCTCGGGCAAGTAACATACCGATGACAAAGGGAACAACGTATGTTGTTATGCGGTCTGACCGATAAAGATCTTCGTAGAATATGTAGGAGCCAATATGGGCATCCAGATCCCGCTATTGGTTATTGACCGGAGACATGTCTCGGTCATGTCTACATTGTTCTCGAACCCGTAGGGTCCGCACGCTTAAGGTTACGATGATAGCTATATTATGAGTTTATGCATTTTGATGTACCGAAGGTTGTTCGGAGTCCCGGATGTGATCACGGACATGACGAGGAGTCTCGAAATGGTCGAGACGTAAAGATTGATATATTGGAAGCCTATGTTTGGATATCGGAAGTGTTCCGGGTGAAATCAGGATTTTACCGGAGTACCGAGAAGGTTATCGGAACCCCCCGGGAGCTAAATGGGCCATGATGGGCCTTAGTGGAAAAGAGAAGAGGCAGCCCTACATGGTCTGTGCGCCTTCCCCTTCCCCTAGTCCTATTAGGACTAGGAGAGGTGGCCGGCCCCCTCTCTCTCTTTTCCCCCTCCGCGAATCCTATTCCAACTAGGATTGGGGGGGGGGAATCCTACTCCCAGAGGGAGTAGGACTCTCCTGGCGCACCCCTTGTGGCTGGCCAGCCTCCCCCCTTTGGTCCTTTATATACTGAGGTAGAGGCACCCTAGAACACACAAGTTGATCCACGTGATCTATTCCTTAGCCGTGTGCGGTGCCCCCAGCCACCATAGTCCTCGATAATACTGTAGCGGAGTTTAGGCGAAGCCCTGCTACTGTAGTGCATCAAGATCGTCACCATGCCGTCGTGCTGACGGAACTCTTCCCCGACACTTTGCTGGATCGGAGTCAGGGGATCGTCATCGAGCTGAACGTGTGCTCGAACTCGGAGGTGCCGTAGTTTCGGTGCTTGATCGGTTGGATCGTGAAGACGTACGACTACTTCCTCTACGTTGCGTCAACGCTTCCGCAGTCAGTCTGCGTGGGTACATAGACAACACTCTCCCATCTCGTTTCTATGCATCACATGATCTTGTGTGAGCGTAGGAATTTTTTTTAAATTACTACGAAACCCAACACCACCACCACGCCGTCGTGCTGCTGGATCTCCATCAACCTCTCCTTCCCTTGCTGGATCAAGAAGGAGGAGACGTCTCTCCCAACTGTACGTGTGTTGAACGCGGAGGTGTCGTCCGTTCGGCACTAGGATCTTTGGTGATTTGGATCACGACGAGTACGACTCCATCAACCCCGTTCTCTTGAACGCTTCCGCTCGCGATCGACAAGGGTATGTAGATGCACTCCTCTCCCCTCGTTGCTAGATGACTCCATATATTGATCTTGGTGATGCGTAGAAAATTTTAAAATTTCTGTTACGTTCCCCAACAGCGGCATCATGAGCTAGGTCTATGCGTAGTTTCTATGCACGAGTAGAACACAAGTTGTTGTGGGCGTCAATTTTGTCAATTTACTTGCCATTACTAGTATTATCTTGATTCGGCGACAGCATGGGATGAAGCGGCCCGGAACGACCTTATACGTACGCTTATGTGAGACTGGTTCCACCGACTGACATGCACTAGTTGCATAAGATGTCTAGCGGGTGTTTGTCTCTCCCACTTTAGTCGGACCGGATTCGATGAAAAGGGTCCTTATGAAGCGTAAATAGAAATTGGCATATCACGTTGTGGTTTTGGCGTAGGTAAGAAACGTTCTTGCTAGAAACCTATAGCAGCCACGTAAAACTTGCAACAACAATTAGAGGACGTCTAACTTGTTTTTGCAGCATATGCCGTGTGATGTGATATGGCCAAAAGGATGTGATGAATGATACATGTGATGTATGAGATTGATCATGTTCTTGTAATAGGAATCACGACTTGCATGTCGATGAGTATGACAACCGGCAGGAGCCATAGGAGTTGTCTTAATTTATTTATGACCTGCGTGTCAACTTATACATCATGTAATTACTTTACTTTATCACTAACCGTTAGCCATAGTAGTAGAAGTAATAGTTGACGAGACAACTTCATGAAGACACGATGATGGAGATCATGATGATGGAGATCATGGTGTCATGCCGGTGACGACGATGATCATGGCGCCCCGAAGATGGAGATCAAAAAGGAGCAAAATGATATTGGCCATATCATGTCACTATTTGATTGCATGTGATGTTTATCATGTTTTACATCTTATTTGCTTAGAAAGACGGTAGCATAAATAAGATGATCCCTCGCAATAATTTCAAGAAAGAGTTCCCCCTAACTATGCACCGTTGCTAAGGTCCATTGTTCCGAAGCACCACGTGATGATCGGGTGTGATAGGTTCAAACGTTCACATACAACGGGTGTAAGCCAGATTTACACACGCAAAACACTTAGGTTGACTTGACGAGCCTAGCATGTACAGACATGGCCTCGGAACACGGAAGACCGAAAGGTCGAACATGAGTCATATGGAAGATACGATCAACATGAAGATGTTCACCGATGATGACTAGTCCGTCTCACGTGATGATCGGACACGGCCTAGTTGAATCGGATCATGTATCACTTAGATGACTAGAGGGATGTCTATCTGAGTGGGAGTTCATTAAATAATTTGATTAGATGAACTTAATTATCATGAACTTAGTCTAAAAGCTTTACAATATGTCTTGTAAATCAAATGGCCCACGCTAATGTTGTCCTCAACTTCAACGCGTTCCTAGAGAAAACCAAGATGAAAGACAATGGTAGCAACTATACGGACTGGGTCCAGAACTTGAGGATCATACTTATAGCTGCCAAGAAAGCATATGTCCTTGAAGCACTGCTAGGTGAAGCACTACCCCCAGCAAACCAAGACGTTATGAACGCTTGGCAGTCCCGTGCTGATGATTACTCCCTGGTTCAGTGCGGCATGCTTTACAGCTTAGAACCAGGGCTCCAGAAGAGTTTTGAGCAACACGGAGCATATGAGATGTTCCAAGAGCTGAAAATGGTTTTCCAAGCTCATGCCCGGGTCGAGAGATATGAAGTCTCCGACAAGTTCTACAATTGTAAGATGGAGGAGAATAGTTCTGTCAGCGAACACATACTCAAAATGTCTGGGTTGCACAACCGCTTGTCTCTGCTGAGAGTTAATCTCCCAGATGATGCGGTCATTGACAGAATCCTTCAGTCGCTTCCACCTAGCTACAAGAGCTTTTTGATGAACTTCAATATGCAGGGGACGGAAAAGACCATTCATGAGGTATATTCAATGCTGAAATCAACGGAGGTGGAAATCAAAAAGGAACATCAAGTGTTGATGGTGAATAAAACCACTAAGTTCAAGAAAGGCAAGGGTAAAAAGAACTTCAAGAAGGACGGCAAGGGAGTTGCCGCGCCCGGTAAGCAAGCTGCCGGGAAGAAGCCAAAGAATGGACCCAAGCCCGAGACTAAGTGTTTTTATTGCAAGGGTAGTGGTCACTGGAAGTGGAACTGCCCCAAGTACTTAGCAGACAAGAAGGCCGGCAACACCAAAGGTATATGTGATATACATGTTATTGATGTGTACCTTACCAGTACTCGTAGTAGCTCCTGGGTATTTGATACCGATGCGGTTTCTCATATTTGTAACTCAAAACAGGAGCTGCGGAATAAGCGGAGACTGGCGAAGGACGAGGTGACGATGCGCGTCAGGAATGGTTCCAAGGTCGATGTGATCGCCGTCGGCACGCTACCTCTACATTTACCTACGGGATTAGTTTTAAACCTCAATAATTGTTATTTAGTGCCAGCTTTGAGCATGAACATTGTATCAGGATCTCGTTTAATATGAGATGGCTACTCATTTAAATCCGAGAATAATGGTTGTTCTATTTATATGAGAGATATGTTTTATGGTCATGACCCGTTAGTCAATGGTTTATTCTTATTTAATCTCGAACATGATGTTACACATATTCATAGTGTGAATACCAAAAGATGTAAGGTTGGTAGTGATAGTCCCACATACTTGTGGCACTGCTGCCTTGGTCACATTGGTGTCAAACGCATGAAGAAACTCCATGCAGATGGACTTTTGGAGTCTCTTGATTATGAATCATTTGACACGTGCGAACCATGCCTCATGGGAAAAATGACCAAGACTCCGTTCTCCGGAACAATGGAGCGAGCAACCAACTTATTGGAAATCATACATACTGATGTGTGCGGTCCAATGAGTGTTGAGGCTCGCGGTGGCTATCGTTATGTTCTCACCCTTACTAATGACTTGAGTAGATATGGGTATGTCTACTTAATGAAACACAAGTCTGAGACCTTTGAAAAGTTCAAGGAATTTCAGAGTGAGGTTGAGAATCAACGTGACAGGAAAATCATGTTCTTACAATCAGATCATGGGGGAGAATATTTGAGTCACGAATTTGGCACGCACTTAAGGAAATGTGGAATAGTTTCAAAACTCACGCCACCTGGAACACCTCAACGTAATGGTGTGTCCAAATGTCGTAATCGCACTCTATTAGATATGGTGCGATCTATGATGTCTCTTACCGATCTACTGCTGTCATTTTGGGGCTATGCTTTAGAGACTGCCGCATTCACTTTAAATAGGGCTCCGTCGAAATCCATTGAGACGACACCGTATGAATTATGGTTTGGAAAGAAACCTAAGCTGTCGTTTCTAAAAGTTTGGGGATGCGATGCTTATGTGAAGAAACTTCAACCTGAAAAGCTCGAACCCAAATCAGAAAAATGCGTCTTCATAGGATACCCTAAAGAAACTATTGGGTATACCTTCTACCTCAGATCCGAAGGCAAGATATTTGTTGCCAAGAATGGATCCTTTCTAGAGAAAGAGTTTCTCTCGAAAGAAGTAAGTGGGAGGAAAGTAGAACTTGATGAAGTATTGCCTCTTGAACCGGAGAGTGGCGCAGCTCAAGAAAATGTTCCTGAGGTACCTGCACCGACTAGAGAGGAAGTTAATGATGATGATCATGAAACTTCAGATCAAGTTGCTACTGAACTTCGTAGGTCCACAAGGACACGTTCCGCACCAGAGTGGTACGGCAAACCTATCCTGGAAATCATGTTGTTGGACAATGGTGAACCTTCGAACTATGAAGAAGTGATGGCGGGCCCAGATTCCGACAAATGGCTGGAAGCCATGAAATCCGAGATAGGATCCATGTATGAAAAGGAAGTATGAACTTTGACAGACTTGGCTGATGATTGGCGAGCCATAGAAAATAAATGGATCTTTAAGAAGAAGATAGACGCAGATGGTAATGTGACCATCTATAAGGCTCGGCTTGTCGCTAAGGGTTATCGACAAGTTCAAGGGGTTGACTACGATGAGACTTTCTCACCCGTAGCGGAGCTGAAGTCCGTCCGAATCATGTTAGCAATTGCCGCATTCTACGATTATGAGATATGGCAAATGGACGTCAAAACGGCATTCCTTAATGGTTTCCTTAAGGAAGAATTGTATATGATGCAGCCGGAAGGTTTTGTCGATCCTAAGAATGCTGATAAGGTGTGCAAGCTCCAATGCTCAATCTATGGGCTGGTGCAAGCATCTCGGAGTTGGAACATTCGATTTGATGAGATGATCAACGCGTTTGGGTTTACGCAGACTTATGGAGAAGTCTGTGTTTACAAGAAAGTGAGTGGGAGCTCTATAGCATTTCTCATATTATATGTGGATGACATACTATTGATGGGAAATGATATAGAATTCTTGGAAAACATAAAGGCCTACTTGAACAAGTGTTTTTCAATGAAGGATCTTGGAGAAGCTGCTTATATATTAGGCATCAAGATCTATAGAGATAGATCGAGATGCCTCATTGGTCTTTCACAGAGTACGTACCTTGACAAGATATTGAAGAAGTTCAATATGGATCAGTCAAAGAAGGGGTTCTTGCCTGTGTTGCAAGGTACGAGATTGAGCACGGCTCAATGCCCGACCACGACAGAAGATAGAGAAAAAATGAATGGCGTCCCCTATGCCTCGACCATAGGGTCTATTATGTATGCCATGCTGTGTACCAGACCTGATGTAAACCTTGCCGTAAGTTTGTTAGGAAGGTACCAAAGTAATCCCGGCATGGAACACTGGACAGCGGTCAAGAATATCCCGAAGTACCTGAAAAGGACTAAGGATATGTTTCTCGTTTATGGAGGTGACAAAGAGCTCGTCGTAAAGGGTTACGTCGATGCTAGCTTCGACACAGATCTGGATGACTCCAAGTCACAAACCGGATACGTGTACATTTTGAATGGTGGGGCAGTCAGCTGGTGCAGTTGCAAGCAAATCGTCGTGGCGGGATCTACATGTGAAGCCGAGTACATGGCAGCCTCGGAGGCAGCACAAGAAGCAATCTGGGTGAAGGAGTTCATTACCGACCTAGGAGTTATTCCCAATGCGTCAGGCCCGATGACTCTCTTCTGTGACAACATTGGAGCTATTTCCCTTGCCAAGGAGCCCAGGTTTCACAGGAAGACCAGGCATATCAAGCGTCGCTTCAACTCCATTCGTGAAAATGTTCAAAATGGAGACATAGATATTTGTAAAGTGCATACGGACCTGAATGTCGCAGATCCATTGACTAAACCTCTTCCTCGAGCAAAACATGATCAACACCAGAACTCTATGGGTGTTCGATTCATCACAATGTAACTAGATTATTGACTGTAGTGCAAGTGGGAGACTGTTGGAAATATGCCCTAGAGGCAATAATAAAATGGTTATTATTATATTTCTTTGTTCATGATAATTGTCTATTGTTCATGATGTGTTATCCGGAAATCGGAATACATGTGTGAATACATAGACCACAACATGTCCCTAGTGAGCCTCTAGTTGACTAGCTCGTTGATCAATAGATGGTTACGGTTTCCTGACCATGGACATTGGATGTCATTGATAACGGGATCACATCATCAGGAGAATGATGTGATGGGCAAGACCCAATCCTAAGCATAGCACAAGATCGTGTAGTTCGTCTGCTAGAGCTTTTCTGAATGCCAAGTATCATTTCCTTAGACCATGAGATTGTGCAACTCCCGGATACCGTAGGAGTGCTTTAGGTGTACCAAACGTCACAACGTAACTGGGTGACTATAAAGGTGCACTACAGGTATCTCCGAAAGTGTCTGTTGGGTTGGCATGAATCGAGACTGGGATTTGTCACTCCGTATGACGGAGAGGTATCTCTGGGCCCACTCGGTAATGCATCATCATAATGAGCTCAGTGTGACTAAGTAGTTGGTCACGGGATCATGCATTACGGCATGAGTAAAGTGACTTGCCGGTAACGAGATTGAACGAGGTATTGGGATACCAACGATCGAATCTCGGGCAAGTAACATACCGATTGACAAAGGGAATTGAATACGGGATTGATTGAATCCTCGACATCGTGGTTCATCCGATGAGATCATCATGGAATATGTGGGAGCCAACATGGGTATCCAGATCCAGCTGTTGGTTATTGGCCGGAGAGTTGTCTCGGTCATGTCTGCATGGTCCCCGAACCCGTAGAGTCTACACACTTAAGGTTCAGTGACGCTGGGGTTGTAGAGATATTAGTATGCGGTAACCCGAAAGTTGTTCGGAGTCCCGGATGATATCTCGGACGTCACGAGGAGTTCCAGAATGGTCTGGAGGTAAAGATTTGTATATATGAAGTCCAGTTTCGGCCACCGGGAAAGCTTCGAGGTCATCGGTATTGTACCGGGACCACCGGAAGGGTCCCGGGGGTCCACCGGGTGGGGCCACCTATCCTGGAGGGCCCCATGGGCTGAAGTAAGAAGGGAACCAGCCCCTGGTGGGCTGGTGCGCCCCCCATGGGCCTCCTCCTGTGCCTAGGGTTGGAAACCCTGGGGGTGGGGGGCGCCCCACCAAACTTGGGGGGCAAGTCCCCCCCCCTTGGCCGCCGCCCCCCCCTAGATGGGATCTACAAAGGGGCCGACGCCCCCTGGCCCCTATATATAGTGGAGGGGAGGGAGGGCAGCCGCACCCAAGTCCCTGGCGCCTCCCTCCCTCCCGTGACACCTCTTCCTCCCTGCTTGCGCTTGGCGAAGCCCTGCCGGGATCCCGCTACTTCCACCACCACGCCATCGTGCTGCTGGATCTCCATCAACCTCTCCTTCCCTTGCTGGATCAAGAAGGAGGAGACGTCTCTCCCAACCGTATGTGTGTTGAACGCGGAGGTGTCGTCCGTTCGGCGCTAGGATCTTCGATGATTTGGATCACGACGAGTACGACTCCATCAACCCCGTTCTCTTGAACGCTTCCGCTCGCGATCTACAAGGGTATGTAGATGCACTCCTCTCCCCTCGTTGCTAGATGACTCCATAGATTGATCTTAGTGATGCATAGAAAATTTTAAATTTCTGTTACGTTCCCCAACAGCGGGGCACTGTGGGGTGGATGGGAGAAAGAGAAAAAGAGGAGAGAGACGGGGGTGGGATGGATGGGTGGCTGACAGATGGGCCAGTGCTCGCATGCAGCAGACGGAGGCGGACGAGGAGGCCACCGAAAGCGTTCGCTTTGTGTCCGCCGCGGACCCAAATGTGTCCCAAATTTGGGATGAAAATGGGTCCGACGGACACGAAACGGACAGCGGGCGGATGCTGTGTCCGTTTGGGTTGCCCCGTTGGGCCAACTTTTGTGTCCGGATGACCCAAACGGACAATAATAGGTCGCCCCATTGGAGTTGCTCTCAAGGGCAGTGAAGATGAGTGTCGTCCCATGGGTTATAGAAAGCCAGGAAGAAATAAATGTCCCACACCCCACGAGATAATAGGCATGTGTGTGCTAGATGCTCATTTATTTCATGCCCAAAATAGGCAAAGTTTCGAGACCTCAACATGTGGATAACCTCGGATGGCCAGACCATCCGCGACAAGTGTCTTACTACGAAGGAGAAGCCACAAAAATATCATACACCGTGGTTTGGCCTTGGACATCCAAATTTCGTGGAAAGGAATGGGATTGTAGCGCTAATAAATTATGGTTGTGTGCGAATAAGGTCGAGTATAACCTCGAGGTTAAAGCAATCTAGACAATGAAATCCTCTAGTGCACGGTCAAAGTGAACATCTTGAAGCAACCAAAGGAATATACTCGAGAATTTATTGCATAGAAGTGACTGCTCAGAGGGATTGTATCCAACGGTTATCGCAGAGCCCATACATCACCGTATTGGCTTGCGCCTAGCAAGCTCGAAAATTGAAGGTGCAGTGTCTTTCAAAGTCTTGACAACTAGCTACCAACTGTCAACGTCTTTCAATTTATTAAGCATGTAGTAGAAAGAAAAAGAAGAAGAAGAAGAAGAAGAAGAAGAAGAAGAAGAAGAAAGTACAAATTTCAGAGTTATAAGAGCCACCGCCCTCAACGACAAAATGATAAAACACAACCAGAAAAGATACACAACTAATAACCTCAAACAAATAAGAACTCGGTATATTTAAAAGCAATGGCGAATCCAAGAAGGAAATGAAGGGCGGGCTGGAAATTAACTGCGAGAAAAAACCAAAGGCCATTTCTGAAAGAAAAAAAATGACATTCTCTCCAAACGCCATTGTCTAATAAGCTCCAAAAAAAATCCAGATTACTACTGAAAACATATGTAAAAAATCATGAGCGTGTGGTGCCTGATCATGATATGAACAAAATTTACTCCAAATACTGTACAAGAAAAAAGGTACCCTTGGTGAGCTTTCTTCTGCCTCCGTGCTCGCGTGTTCCCCATCCTGTACAATCTACTTGTACAGTCAGATCCAACTCCAAGTAAGCGAGCACCAAGTCGAAGCGAGCCATGCGGGACTAGCGGCGGCGCGCCGGAGAGGAGTCGAGGAGGCGGAGGACGAGGTGGTGGGAGCCGGGCCGATCGAGCTTGGCGCTCCCTGCCCATCCAGATCCAGGAGCCGCGGCTGAGGGCGCATCTCAGCGATCGATTCTAGGGTTTCAGGCGACCAATCGGCCTCCGGTTCCGGCCATGGGGTCGCCGCGGCTCAAGCTCAATGTCGGCCGAGATGGGGACAGAATCAGCGCGCTCCACGACGACCTCCTCCTCGGGATCCTCGAGCGCCTCGACCTGCGCGACGCGGTCCGCGCCGGCGCGCTTTCGACGCGGTGGCGGCACCTCCCCTACCGGCTCTCGCGCGTGCACCTCAACGCCGGCCACTTCCACCGCGCCACGCTGCTCGAGGGCATGGGCGCGTTCGAGGACGCGGCGTGCAGGCTGCTGCCCGTGTGTCCTCCTCCGGGCGACTGCAAGAGCCCTCGTGTCATCGAGACCCTCGCCCTCACCTTCTGCGTGTCAGCCCCTCACCTGAGCTCCATCGGCCGCGCCGTTGAGGACGTCGTCAGCCGCGGCCACACCAAATGCTTCCAGTTTGACATATGCTCCCGATGCAAGGACGGCACTAGGCGCACCACCCAGCTGCTCACAGAGTTAGGGAAGCACTTCATGTCATTCTCCAGCGCCTACCCTGTCGCCTTCGGGTGGCTCACGTTTTTTACACTCGAGGACCTCGCATTTGGGGATTCCGATGTCGCAGACCTCATTCGTGGTTGTGATAAGCTCAAGGACCTCAAGCTGAGATCCTGCAGACTGGTTGACCGACACTCTGCGCTCAAGATCGACACGCCGCAATGCCGGGCTTGAGAATCTTTGCTTCACCAGCTTTCATTGCGCACTGATCGAGCTTATCTCCGTCCCTAAGCTTAGGGCATTCTGGTGTTGGAGCTGTAAGAACCCTCCGGTGCGCTTCGGCTATGTTCCTGAGCTTTACATAGTGGAACTCGGTTCTCAGGCCAAGGCATCGCAAGTGCCATTTGCCCTGAGCGAGTGCTTTTCAAGGAGTGCCACAAACCTGTCTAAACTGTATCTCAATTTTGGCTGTCAAATGGTAAGTTAATTTCTCTGCATCTACTATCACATTTTATCCTTTCTACTAATGTCAGCTCTCTATTGTATTCTTGTTCTTGCTGCAGATTTGGATTAAACCAGAACACCCGAAGGAGCTCACTTATATATTCAACAACCTGAATAGTTTGGCGCTTTACAATATCTTTTCTGAGTGTGACCTGAGCTGGACCTTGTTTATCCTTGAAGTTGCACCTGCCCTACAGAAATTCAGAGTATGTCATTACTTTACCTCTTTAAATTTAATCCACATCTTAGTCTTGATGCGACTCACATATTTCCGGAATATTCAGCATTAATAACATAGCAGGAAGTTAAACTAATTTTCAATCGCTCACGGCTCACCAACTCTGATCTATCACAAATATTAAATAGTATTGCTTACATGCCTCATTGTAAGTATTTTTGTAGCGAGACAATGCCGTGTAGACAAAAAAATTCTGCTGAATCGTATTGCATATTAGATTTCTCCGAAAACCCCTCCTTATTTTTTTGGAAGGAGGAAAGGGCTGGCCTCTGCATCGTTTGGTGCACACATCCCTCTATTAAAATTCCTTATTGCAAAGTATCTTGTTGGAAAGAAAACATGTGAGCAGCTGTAATTTCATATAAATCCCTGAAGCACATTGTTAGGTCCCCGCTATCACTTCACTAGAATTCACCGCAGAGTACAGGATTTAGGTAGCAGAATTTAGAGTTCTAGAGGAAGAAATTGGGGATAGAGGAGGAGCCGCCGCCGTCCAGAGTCTAGTTTCTCCACACCCCGCACCCAGCGAGGGGATGCCGTACTTAACCTTACTTGCCGGTGCTCCATTCTGGGCCTCCGTAGCGCTTGCTGGGCTGGGCCTGGCGACGCGGTCGTTCCAGCCCAGCTGCCGTGGTCTTGGCGCTGCCGCCCGGGTCTTCTGCCGTTGGGGCCTGAGGGCCATGGGCCGTAACATCCCTCCCTCCTTCAGACACAGCTTGCCCCCAAGCTGGAGCATTTGGGAAGTGTTGCTGCAGCTCGATACGGTCTTCCCAGGTGGCAAACTCCGCCGGTTGGTCCGTCCAGCGAACAAGGACCTGTGGAACTCCGGAGTTGCCGCGCTGCACCATTCGGCTGTCCAGAACCTCCTCAGGAACGGGGCTTGTCGCTGCTGGTGCTGGAAGTTGCTGGTGGACTTGCTCCGTGGGTGGAAGGGCTTGACGCAGCTGCGAGACGTGGAAGACTGGGTGCACGGTGCTGGTCGGTGGAAGCTGAAGCTTGTAGGCCACCGCACCAATGCGCTGCAACACCTTGTACGGCCCGAAGTACCGGAAAGAGAGCTTCTGGTTGCTCCTTGTCGCCACTGACCGTTGGACATACGGTTGGAGCTTGAGGAAGACCCAATCATCCACCGCAAATGTGCGATCTGAGCGACGTTTGTCCGCCGAGTCCTTCATGTGCTGGCGCGCGCGCAACAGGTGCTGCCGAATGAGCGCCACCATTTGCGCCCTATCTTGGAGCCAATCCGCCAGGTCCGGTGACGCGCACGCCACGGGGTCGATGATGCCGAAGTGTCTTGGCGCATGTCCGTAGAGTACCTCGAAGGGAGTGGTGCCCAGCGCGGAGTGCGGTGAGGTATTGTACCAGAATTCCGCGAGAGGCAGCCAGGCGTACCACTTGGTTGGTGTAGCATTGACGAAACAGCGCAGGAAGGTCTCCATGCCTTGATTCACGCGCTCTGTCTGCCCGTCTGTCTGCGGGTGCCGAGCGGTACTCATGCACAACTTGGTATGAGTCAGCGTGAACAGCTCCTTCCACAAGACGCTAGTGAAGATCGGGTCGCGATCCGATACGATCGACTCCGGCAGCCCATGCAATTTGTAAATGTTAGCCACGAAAGCTTGAGCCACTTGGAAGGCTGTGAAAGGATGGGACATGGCGACGAAGTGGGCGTACCGTGAAAATTTATCGACGACCACCAGGATGGAGTTGTAACCAGCCGAGCGAGGTAACCCATCGACAAAGTCCAACGACACCATCTGCCAAGCTTGAGTGGGAACCGGCAGTGGCTCAAGAAGACCTGGATACCGAACTCGTTCAGGCTTCGCTTGTTTGCAGGTCTGGCATGCGTCCACGAAGAGCTTGATGTGGTGCTTGAGTCCTGGCCATGTAAACAGTCGCCGCACTCGGCGGTAGGTGGCGTTGAACCCCGAGTGACCACCAATTGCTCCGGTGTGGAGAGCCTCGAGAATCTGTTTTTGCAATGCTACGTTGTCACCCAACCATACCCGGCCATGCTGCTTGATTACCCCCTGGCTGAGTTGAAAGCCATCCTGCGCTTCCGGTGCTGCTGCCAGCCTTGCGAGTAACCGTTGCGCTGCTGGGTCCTCAGCGTAGCCTTTCTGCACTTCCTCCAGCCAGGCCGGTATTGCCGATGTGATTGTTGCAAGATCCCCTTGAGGTACAGGAGGCCGCCGCGATAAGGCATCTGCTGCCCGGTTATCTACTCCTTTTTTGTAGACGATGCGGTAGCGGAGCCCGAGCAGCTTGGCCATGATCCTCTGCTGCCACGGCGTCGCTAGCCGCTGGTCCTCCAAGTGAATGAGATTGCGCTGATCTGTGTGCACTATGAACTCATCGTTCTGCAGATATGCCCGCCAGTGGTCGACTGCTAAGAGAATGGCCAGACCTTCCTTTTCATAGGTGTAGAGCATGCGGTTGCGTGGTCCCAATGCGCGACTGAGGAAACCAATAGGGTGCTTCTCTTGTGAGAGTATTGCGCCAATCCCTTGATCGCAAGCGTCAGTTTCCAGCTCGAAGGTTTTAGTGAAATCCGGCAGGGCGAGCACCGGGGCTGTGACCAACGCCTGTTGGAGCTCTCTGAACGAGGCCTCTTCGAGTTGAGTCCACCGGAACACCACGTTCTTCTTCAGGAGATCCGTGAGAGGGCGGCTGATGACTGCAAACCCTCGGACGAACCTCCGATAATAGCCTGCAAGGCCCAAGAACCCTCGCACTTCTTTCACACAAGTAGGTACTGGCCAAGTCTGAACCGCGCTGATGTTTCTGTTGTCTGTCCGCACACCATCCCCGCTGATCTCATGTCCTAGGTATAAGAGCCGGGGGCGAGCAAAAAAGCATTTGCTTCGCTTGAGCTTGAACTGATGTTCTTCCAGACGTTGGAACACTTGGCGTAGCAAGGTCACATGAGTCTTCTTGTCCTTGCTGTGCACTAAGATATCGTCGATGAACACGAGTACGCCATGGCGCAGCAATGGTGACAGTACCGTGTTCATCCCTCCCTGAAAGGTGGCTGGCCCTCCCGTCAAGCCGTATGACAACACCTTGAACTCGAAATGACCATGATGTGTTTTGAAGGCCGTTTTGTGGGCATCTTCTGGTTTCATGCGGATCTGATGATAGCCCGAGCGCAGGTCCAGGGTAGTAAACCAACACGACCCTGCTAGCTCGTCGAGAAGTTCCTCAATCACCGGCAGGGGAAACCTGTTCTTGATTGTGATAGCGTTGAGGTGCCGGTAATCAATGCAGAATCACCAAGTCAAATCCTTCTTTTGAACCAAAAGGTACAGTCCGCTTCGCTTGGTGTTGACTCTGTGGATGGTGTCGGTTGTGATGGGCCTTGCAACATCTCAATCAGCTCTTCCACCACATGGAGCTGCACAGTTGGCGCGCAACGATGCTCGCGACTCCAGCGCTCGCCGCAAGTGAAACAGAGTCCTTTGGCTCGCCGATAAGCCCGCAGGGTCGCTAGCTTGTCGTCGTTCAGTGGAGCTCGAGATGTCTCTGGTGGCCGAGACTCTGAAGCCGTGCCCCCTGGCCGAGCGGTGGATGTTGGTGGTGGAGGTAATGGTAGGGCCATACGAGGAATTGCCCGGCCCCCTTGAGAGCTTGGCGGCGGCGCGGGGTGGCGCCTCTCGTCCCGCCGAAGGGCCTCCACAACTTCTTCCTGCAAACACGCAAGATCCACAGCAGTATCCAGAGTTTGGGGTCGATGCAAAACAACAGCAGCACGAATTTCACGTTGTAATCCATCCATGAACTGGGTGACAAAAAATGCAGGATCCCATGAACTATGATGAGCTAATAAGTTATGCATCAACTGAGTAAATTGCTCAGCATATTCAGTGACAGTGCCCGTTTGTCGCAAGCGATTGAACTGGCGCAGCAAATTCTGAAATTCCTCCCTACCAAACTGTGCACAAATAACTGCTGCAAACTCCCCCCACTCCTGGTAATGCAAGTGAGCTTGCGATGACTGCAGCCATGACAGTGCGCTGTCGGTGAAATACATCGCAGCACAACTAACCCATGTGTCCGCGCTCAAGGTGCACACCCGAAAGTATGCTTCACATTTGAGACGCCAAGCACGCGGATTGGATCCATCGAACAATGGAAAGTCAAACCGCGGCGGTGGTGGCAACCGAAAGTACCCTCGATCCCCCGCAAATGACTGTTCACCGTGGTGGTAGAAATCAGACGTACCAGTGGCCGGAGGCAATCGAGGGGTACGGGTCTCCCCTGACGATTTCCCCCGAAGATCGGTGAGAACGCCGTGGCCATCGGGCCCGTGACTGTTGTCACCACGAGGTAAGGTGTCGACGGCGCGCAGATGGGGTGCGTCGGCCGTCGGTGGCGGCAATCGGGGCCGCGACCCTTCCGCGAGGTGAGGAAGCAGCGGCGGAAGCTCGTTGAGCCGCAGGGAAGGAGGTGGTGGAGCGGTCCCCGCAGCTTTGTCCACCGGCGATGTGAGCGTGGCCTTGTCGATCTGAGTCCGCAAGTGACCCACCTCCGATCGGATCTCCTCCACGGACTGCTCGATCTGGGGCCGCCATCCTTGCAGCTCGTGGACGACGGGGTGGATGTCCTCGATCTTGGTGGTGAGGGCCGCGATCGCCGCGGTCAGATCCGCGATCGCCTTGGTGTGCTCCTCCATCGTCGTGGCCTTACCCTTCCTTGTCTGGAGGATAGAAGGAAATCTCCCCGCCAGATTGGGGAGGGTGGAGAAAAAAAAAAGCTGGATCTAGTGGCTCTGATACCAATTGTTAGGTCCCCGCTATCACTTCACTAGTATTCACCACAGAGTACAGGATTTAGGTAGCAGAATTTAGAGTTCTAGAGGAAGAAATTGGGGATAGAGGAGGAGCCGCCGCCGTCCAGAGTCTAGTTTCTCCACACCCCGCACCCAGCGAGGGGATGCCGTACTTAACCTTACTTGCCGGTGCTCCATTCTGGGCCTCCGTAGCGCTTGCTAGGCTGGGCCTGGCGACGCGGTCGTTCCAGCCCAGCTGCCGTGGTCTTGGCGCTGCCGCCCGGGTCTTCTGCCGTTGGGGCCTGAGGGCCATGGGCCGTAACACACATTTGCATGTCTTACTTTATCTGGGACTCAACTCATGCTGATTCATCCAAAAACTCTACATGGGCCTAAACTTAAATACTACTCCTTCCGTCCCACAATGTAAGACGTTTTTGCAAGCTACATTGTGGGACGGAGGGAGTATTATTGAGCGTATTTCAATATTTTAAGTGACTAAGATATTAAATTGCAATTGTTGTTACATTGTCCTGCATGATTTGGTGGCAAGTTTAATTCTAACATGTGGTGTTTACTTTCCATGTCCATACATGAAGTTATCTCGAACTCAACACCCATGTGCCAAAGTGTCCAAGGACAACCCCGAGAAGACTAACATCGTGTGGGAACCATCCAAGGATTTGAAGCACCTGAACCTGAAGTTATTTATAATGTTTGGGTTCGAGGATGAAGACAAGGCGGCAAACTATATAAGGCTTGTCATGGAACATGCCGTGGGCTTGAAAAGAATCGAGTTGCATGGTAGAAACCCATGCAATGGGTGCGATGCCATCGACCTTGAGTTCCTGAGAAGAAGATCCCAGGCGGATGAAGCTAGCAGGCATCGGATTAAGGAGCAACTCACGCATGGATCTTCCTCGTCCGTGGAGATAGTAATCTGCTGATGGATATGGTGAAGGGATGATAAATCTCATAAAGCTGGTGGAGATAGTAATCTGCTGATGGATATGGTGAAGGGATGATAAATCTCATAAAGCTGCTAGAGCGACGACTGCACGAGGTGCAGGCAGTCGTAATTTTAAGTTCAGTTATTGATAGCCAGAGAATACTTGATTGGCGTGGACCTCGCAGTGTAGATTACTGCAATCTGGATGGATGATTTTGCTTTTGTCCAATTTACGGAGTAATTGCCCATGTTTGTTCTTTGGCATGATTCAAATTCTTGACTTCTTGAGGCTCTCTCTTTCGTGAATGCGTCTTTGGCAACGTTTCCTAGGCTCAGAACGCGACTTGCCTTCTGAATTTCTCTTGTCAATATCAACATCTGACTGAAGCAGCTGTTATGGAAGCCAGCCAGCCAGGTTGACTGAGGCGAGGGTGTAGAGGAAATATTTGTGCACAACTACTGAGAATTTGCCTATTGTATGCTGATTTCGTGCCTGGAGGACTGCCAGAGGCGTTCTCTTTTCAGGATGTGAATTGCCTTTGGGAAACCTTGAGCATCCACCGAACAAGAAAGAAAGTACTCCATGGAGCTCATGGAAGCTGGCCAAATGCGTTTTTTTGCACGCCTCCTGGAAACTTGTAGCTCTAGCAGGAACTTGTAGCGCATCAATGTGCCAACCTGCGCCAGCCAAAAAAAAAATCTCTGAGATGATCTGAGGTTTACACTTACAGGGGAGAAAAATTGGCTAGAACCAGCAGCTAAGGACAGTCTAAGGTGCGGTTCAGAACCAGCAGCTGTTAGTTTTCAAGTTTAGTTAGAAAGCTTGACTAAATACGTCAAAGAAAAGAAAAAGCTGGACTAAATTATAAATACCACTCATTTTGCATTTTTCTACGGGCTGCCGCGGCGACAGTTTCAAGATTAACAAAGAACTGGACAAGTTGTTGGGTGAGTGATCAGAATGTTCGAACCGTTGGAAATTGCACGGGGCAGAAAAAGTTGAACCATGAAACAGCTTTAATTTTGAAAAGACTTCAGAGACTCGATATTTGGACCCATTTTTCTCATAAGGCTCATTTTTCTTCATTGTTTGTACTCATGGAGGATCTAAAAGGGAGTGGAAGGGCGATCGTGGTTTTCGTTTTGAGGCGTGGTGGCTGCAGGAGGAAGGTTGTAGCGAGGAGGTGCGGGGGGGGGGGGGGCGTGGGAAGAGGGTTGCATGGACGGGAGAGGAGATGTTGCCACGGCGATGCGTGCGGTGGCGGGGCGGATGACGAAGTGGGGAAAGGAGGTGGCGGGAGAGCTGGAAGAGAGACTGAAGCAAGCTCGTCGCGACCTGGAGAGGTGTATGCGAGCCCCGGTTAGTGAGGAGAAAATCAGGGAGGAGGCGAAGCTTAGATGCAAAGTGGAGAAGTTAGAGGAGAGGAAGAATATGAAGGCTAAGCAACGGTCGCACGCTACCAAGCTGAAGAAGGGGAATAGAAGCACGAAATACTTCATGGCCGTAGCGTCTGCTAGGAGGAAGGCAAATAGAGTCCGGATGTTGTGGAAGGAGGATGGATCGGAAGTGAAGGAAGGAGGAGATCTCAATAACTATGTTTGTTCGTTTTTTCAGGATCTCTTCACCTCGGCACAAGGAGATCGCTTGGCTGAACTCATTGACAAAGTCCAACCGAGAGTGACTACACCCATGAGGGCTGTTCTGGAGGCGGAGTTCACCCGCGAGGAAATTAAGGCGGCCCTAGATCATATCGGAGACCTCAAGGCGCCGGGGCCGGACGGAATGCCTTCCATTGTCTATAAAAAGCACTGGCACTTTATGGGAGACAAAGTGGTGGATGAAGTCCTGGCGGTTCTCAATGGGGGAGCGATGCCTGAAGGGTGGAATGATAATGTCGTTGTTCTTATCCCTAAGGTGAAGAACCCGTGCAGAATCAAGGATTTGCGCCCCATCAGTTTATGCAACGTGGTATATAAGCTTGTGTCAAAAGTGATTGCAAACCGCCTCAAGTTGATTTTGCCAGAGATTATCTCTGACAACCAGAGTGCCTTCGTGCCAGGCAGGTTGATTACTGACAATGTCCTAATTGCATATGAAATGTCGCACTTCCTGCTAAACAAGAAGGGGAAAGAGGGCATTGTCGCGGTGAAAGCGGACATGAGCAAAGCGTATGACCGCGTTGAGTGGGAATTCTTGAGAGCCATGCTGCATAGCTGCGGTTTGGAGTTCGTTGGGTTGATCTGGTTATGAACTGTGTGACTACGGTCAGATACCAGATCAAGTTAAATGCCGAGCTTACCGAGCAGTTTTCCCCTACCCGCGGGCTACGACAAGGCGATCCTACTTCGCCCTATCTGTTCGTGATCTGCGCGGAGGGTTTGTCGGCGCTGCTTCATGAGGCCGAGGCAACAGGGCGCATCACGGGCGTCAAAATTTGTCGAGCTGCACCTGTTGTCTCGCATCTCTTGTTTGCCGACGACTCGGTGCTCCTGATCAAGGCCAACCACGATGAAGCTCATGCCCTGCGCGAGGTTTTGGACCTCTATGAAAACTGTTTCGGTCAGTGCATAAACCTGGAGAAATCATCCATCATGTTCAGCCCGAACACTCAAGCTATGGAGAAAACAGCAGTGAAAGACGCTCTGCAGATTCAGAGTGATACATGGAATGATAAATACTTGGGATTACCAATTCATGTGGGCAAATCTAGGAAAAAGGCTTTTGCTTTCGTGAAAGGGGCTATGGCCGGCAGGGTGTATGGATGGAAGGAGCGCCTCATCGCTAAGTGTGGTAAAGAGACTCTGGTCACGGCCGTGGCCCAGGCGATTCCTACCTTCGCTATGTCTTGCTTCTACCTCACGAAAACCTTCTATGAGGAGCTGAGTTCACTCCTCGGTGACTACTGGTGGAGCCAGCAGGACAAAGATAGGACCACTCATTGGATTGGCTAGAAGAAACTGACCTTGCCAAAGGCCCAAGGGGGTCTCGGTTTCCAAGACATGTATGCCTTCAACCTGGCGATGCTCTCAAGGCAGATATGGAGGCTCATCCAGTTCCCACAGTCATTGTGTGCTCGAATTTTGCAAGCCCGGTACTTCCCAAACGGCCGACTCCTTGATGCGGTGCCACGAGACGACATCTCTTATGCCTGGAGGAGTTTGTTACATGGCCTCAAGCTTTTCCGCGAGGGTTATATCTGGAGGATCGGTGACAGATCGCAGGTTCAAATCTGGACGGACCCCTGGCTGCCGCGTCCATGGTCCCGGCGTGTGATCACCCCCCCCGGGGGGCTAACTTGTTGGAGAAAGTGAGTGATCTCATTGATCCGATCATAGGGGCTTGGGATGAACAACTCGTGAGAGATATGTTCTGGCCCGATGATGTCAAACATATCCTTCAAATCCCTCTTCGGGATGGTACTCAGGACTTCATCGCTTGGCACTACGATAAGAAAGGGATTCACTCCTTCAAGAGCGCCTACAAACTCCAGAACCAGCTAGAGCGTACAAAGTGTGATGGGGGAGTGGGTGGAAGCTCACTCGAAGCGGGAAACCTGGAGAGTACAAGTGATGACTCGTGGAAAAGATTGTGGAAGCTGCCATGCCCTCGCAATATTCAGATGTTTGCTTGGCGGCTCAAGCATGATTCCCTGGCTCTCCGCACCAACGTGGCGAGGAAGGGGATCCCATTGCCGATACAAAATGTCTTTTATGTGGAAGGGCAGACGAGGATGGCGCCCATCTGTTCATCAAGTGCAAGCACACCAAGGAGGTGTGGTGAGCGCTCGAGCTGGAGGAACAACGAGTCATGTTGCAGAAGTTAGGGCCCGTGCATGCGGTTCTTGATTTTCTTTGGGAGCTTGATGTAAAAAAGCGGCTGTACATCCTCACATTCTGGTGGCTATGGTGGTCCAATCGCAACAAGCTTCGTCAAGGGGAGATGCCTTTGGGTGCTGACACAGTGGCGCGCCGCACGAGGAGCCGTGTGCTCGAATTCATGGAAATCTTTGGGAAGCCAGTCGCCAAGCCTGCACCTGACAAGTGGCGGCCGCCGTCCCATGCAGACTACAAGATTAATGCGGACGGGTCACACGTTCCAGGCCAAGATCATGCAGGATGGGGAGTGGTGGTAAGAACTAAAGATGGCAACCTGGCCTTTGCCCGGGCAGGTAGTGCAAATTTACTATTTCCGTGTGTAGGCGTAGTGCAAATTCAGTTGCTCATGAACTCGCCAATATTGGCCGCTTGTGTGAACCTTACCACTCCTTGCAGTGGGAGCCTGATGTTCCCACCCATGTGGACGTTTGTATCTTGGGCAATCTGCCTAAAAACAGTTAAGTAATAAAGCAAGTGCTTTACTTAAAAAAAACGGAGTCATCAGCTCATCTCCGGTCTGAACTTTCAGTTAAAGTGACTGTAACCATCTAGACTATGCATGAAAAAGGAAAAATTCCGTCGCCGGGACTTGAACCCGGGTCTCTCGGGTGAGAGCCGAGTATCCTAACCACCTAGACTACGACGGATGACTGGCTATAGTCCAACAGTTAGCTTCTTATTACGGATTGCATTACAATAAGGCTTGCAAGTTGCAACAGATTAAATAGTCCGTCCAGCTGCTGTGCATGGAGCCAGGTCACAGATCGATTTCAGTAGCACGATCGCATGCATGCATACTAACACGATTTCCGCTTCTGAAACATAGACTGCCTAGCGCTTAAAGTTTGCATGTATGCGTACTGATATTTTCCTTTTTCTCTCAGATTAAAAGCTTCATCGCGTGCAGAGCATGGCAACGCTGCCCTGTCGAAGAGAAAGGGGCAGCGGCCACAAGTTCAAACTGCCTATGCCTACCAAACTGTAGCCTAATTGTGCAGCCCCTTTGGTTTTATTTGCATGTCCGAGGTACAACCGGGATGAGATGACACACTTGATTGAAAAGGATGGGTCCCAAGTTCTTGACAGGGCTGTAGACTGACGTATCGCAAGGACAATGGCAAAGTGAGTATATCCATAGTCCTACCTTGCCTGGCTCGACCAATTCAGGAGCTGCTGGTGCCGCCTCGCCCTCCTCTGGACAGGAGAGAAAACGTCTAAATCGCATCTGAAAGAGATGAAGAAGGGAGCCAACAGAGCCACCATCATTTTTCGTACATCCCATGTAAACACATCATCGGTTGAGATCGGTACATACCCTTTCATGCAAAACGTCAAGGGGCGGTGGACCGGCATGTCACGGCCTAATACCGCAAAACAGAAGGCGATGGCTACTCTCGCAATGCTTGCCAGTTGGACCATCTGGAGAAGAGGAATGCTAGAGTTTTTAGAAGGAAAAAAAATCGACGCCGCCTTTCTCCATCCTAAAGCTTATTCAAGACGAGGTCAAACTTTGGGTTACCGCGGAGGCTAAGCACTTGAGCAAAATCATACCGCGAGAGTAATTCCATATGTGATTTTCCTTTGACAGTTATGTTGTGGAGCCGTTACTCTGTACTCTAAACACCCTCTTTATTAATGAATGAGGCAAGTCTTTTTCCTTGGCTTTAAAAAAAGGTTAGCGTCATAGTGCAAAGTATCGTAGAAGTAGTATCACAGATGGTTTTCATAAGATGATAATTTTGAGTGATCAGAATGTTCTAACCATTGAAAATTGCACATCGTAGAAGTAGTATCACAGATGGTTTTCATAAGGTGATAATTTTGAGTGATCAGAATGTTCTAACCATTGAAAATTGCACATTGTAGAAGTAGTATCACAGATGGTTTTCATAAGGTGATAATTTTGAGTGATCAGAATGTTCTAACCATTGAAAATTGCACATGGCAGAGGAAAAGTTGAACCATGAAACAACTTTAATTTTGAAAAGACTTCAGAGACTCAATGTTTGGACCCATATTTCTTCTTTCCTAAACGTAGTCATCAGCTCGTCAGTCAAAAGTTAGGCAGACAAGCTCAAGGCCCTCATGAAAGGAGCCGGTTTGAAGGGCAAATCCGGTCTGAACTTTCAGTTAAAGTGACTGTAACCACATAGGAAAAAAGGGCACAAAAATAAAAAATTCCGTCGCCGGGACTTGAACCCGGGTCTCTCGGGTGAGAGCCGAGTATCCTAACCACCTAGACTACGACGGATGGTTGGCTATCTTTTAAGAGTTTACCAACTTAACACTCAATCCTCTATTCTCAGAGGCGCATCATAAGTCTCTGCGGCAAACAGATAGTCCATCCAGCTCCTGGGCATGGAGGCAGGTCATAGATCAATTTCAATACCACGATCCCATGCATGCATACTCCTACTGCAATACAGTATGATTTTCCCTTCTTAAACATAGACTGACAAGTGCTTCAAGCTTGCATGTATGCGTCTCATCGCGTCTAGGGATTCCTGAGTCCTGCGCCTGGGTAGACACTCTGCAAGGGATAAGAACAGTATAGCTATTTCGCGGATATTGGGGTTGCATGGTATCCCTCAAAGATACCTATTGAACTACCAGCCTTCGGTGGCTTATATAAAGGCATAACAGCTCTCCACCGAGGGTGGAGGTCATGGCAAGCATGTGGCCATAATGTACGTTTTGAATAAGGTCAAACTTGTCTGATCAAATCTGGACTTGTACAACCTCGCACCCAGTGGCGGAGCTACGGCAAGGCCGAATGGGCCATGGCCCGCCCAGCCCATGCTATTTTCTGTAGTATATACTTCGTTTTGGGCCATGAAACATATTCCCTGCAGTTATTTTCTACAGTCGGCCCGCCCAGCTTTCTGGGTCAAGCTCCGCCACTGCTCGCACCCCTCGCGTCGCCTCCCCCCGGGCGACGCCAGGGGCCCCAACCCTAGCGCCTCCAGCACCTCTCCCTCCACCCCCTCGTGCCGCCGCTGCCGCCGGCGTGGGCCGCGGTGGCGGTGGGCCCGGTGCCAAAGGTCCTGGGCGGGGGGAGGCGGCGGATCCCATCTGAGGCGGCGGGGGCGGCCCTTCTCATGAGATCCAACGGCGGCGGCTAGGACGGAGTATCCGGGCTGTGCGGTGGGGGGCCGAGCACCATCGTCGGCGGAGCGGCGGCCCTGCATGGACGGCGGCGGTGGCAGTGCCCCATCCGGCGAGGTGGGCTGTCCTGCTCGTGATGGTGACGACGGCTACTGCGGATCCAACGCTCCGTTTGGATTCGTCGCGGGGAGGCCTTTCGCTGACCGGCGGCGCGTGGAGGGACCGGTGAGGAGATGCCGGTTCTCCGCTGGAGTACCGACGGCAACATACGTCTTCGTGGTGAGGTTCCGTTTGGTTCCAGCCAGCCACGAGGTCAGGAAGACGTGGCTTCCGATGAAAATCGCGCCAGACTGTGGTCTTGGCAGACGATGGCGGCGTCTCAGACGTCGTTTCCTTCTGGAGGCATCGTCGTTGCAGGTCTCATCAACCTGATCGGGAAGTTCCGGGGGAAACCCTAGATCTGGGTCTACCGGATCGGACGATGACGGTGCTATCAGTATCGTTCTCCCTCATGGAGGCATCATTTTGGAGTGAGTGCTGGTTGGAGGGGACAAGAGGAGGAGCGGTGTTTCATCTGCTTCATTGATGACGACGGATCTCGGCGGTGTGGCGCAGTGGAGACTCGGCGCCTGATGAGCAGAGATGGACTCGCGCAGGAGGGTGACGCTGCCTGGCGTCATGGTGGCGTCGGCGGCAGTTGGACCGGCCAAGGTTGATGCAGCAGTACAACTCTGAAGATGAATTCGTGGCAGGTGGCTGCGGCGGCCTCATACCCGACAGGGGTCCTGGTTGAGAAGCACGCCGAACTGGTGGGTGCCCATACCCGGCAGGCGTCCTGGGTGGGACCTCAAGTCTTTAGATGTTTAGGTTTGGCTGCATGGTCTGTTTGGTATTAGGCCCAGACTTTCAGCGCCCCTACATCAACTCGATAGGGATAGCGACAGTTGTTGCTTAGTTTGGTGGCTTTAGTCTTATTGTTGTATGACTTTGTACGGTCTTGTGTCAATAATTAATAAAGTGGCCGTATGCATCGTCCAGATGCAGAGGCCGGGGGTCGTCCTCCTTTTCTAAAAAAAAATCTGGACTTGTACAAAATTGAATGACTATTATAACACTACTATTAGTTGGCAACACAACTCATGGTGAATTCATCTCATGATAAAATATATGAATTCTAGTTCTACCAACCTTCACTTGACCAATTAATGTTTCACTCTTTATATATGCGACTCTACCTTCACATGAATAGATAGCAAGCTCAGTTTTACCCGTTGGCAACACTAAGTTAGCATAACAAATAGGTGAACGCTACACACAATGACAAGAAAAGAATGAGAAAACAAGAAAGATATATAAGAAACACTGTGAGAACAGGAGACATCAGTACATTTGGAAGAATAAGAGATAAGTCAGGGATAGGAAGCAACTTTCATAGTTTATTTTGACAAGAGCATCACATTGCAGAGTGCAGACATGTGCCTTCTCCTAGCAAATTCCGAGTATCTTTGAATTTGTTGAGGGCACATCTCAAGTTCTCGAGATTACTAGCAAATTATTTTTTATTTTTTTATTTGATGAATCTTGCTTTATAAGGTGAAAAACAAAATTCTAAAGATCACCGAGAAGACATAAGTTTCACAGCTGGATCAAGATTCGCTACCATGTTCAAGTCTTGTTTTGTAATGAAATTATAGTACTAGCATGAAATTATCATTTTGTGGTTCACCATCTTCTTAATGAATTTATATCTATGCGTGGTGATTTTTCTGTCTACTGACCGAGACGGCGAGACCCTATTATCGTACACACGGATTGCATCTAATCGGTGTCAAACACCTTCTTTGCAATTCATTTACACGTTCCCTCCCTCCTGTCCAAAGGCAGATGAGGCCATCGTGGCTCGGCCGAAGAGAACAGAGCTAGGACTGCAAATCTATCTATTACTATCACATTGTCAATGTACTTGAAGGTCTAAACCCCTGTCAATAACCCGCGGCCCTTCGGAATGTTTTTCACAAGCGACATGCAAATAACTTCAAAGGGGCTGAATAATATCTAGTTTTTCCCTGGCCGGTATTTTTCCATAGTAAGCAGTATTATTTTTAGTGTCAGGCAAAACACCACACTCCGCTGATCAGATCGTCATCCCTGATTTCCTTCTTTAATAGAGTGTTTTCCCCGATTTCATATATCAGAAACCATAGCAATAGAGAAGAGCCTAGCCCGAAGGAAAAGAAAAACACAAACAAGTAGAAATGAGGCTACAACTTTGTCAGCTAAACCACGGAATTAACAACATCCAGGCAAAAAACTGGCCTCTCAGTAAGCACAGAAGTACTGGCGACAACTGAAAAGATCAAGTTCAGATCACCATCTTCATAAGGATCAGCGCAACAGCACTATGTACCTGAAAAGCTCGGGTACCAATCACCATCTTCACAGGATCACCAGTCTTCTTGCAGTGGTGCGCCATGCCTTTGCAGCAATTTGGCTCCCCAGTTGAGAGCATTTTTGATTTGGCTCCTTTATCTGCAAAATTGACCACGCGGTCATCAGATGGCCTGATCAAATTAGAAACAGCAACAGGATTATCAATCCGTATGGAACAAAAGCAGCCGTCATCACGGCGCCTCCATAGGGACAACAAGACTGCTGCCATGCCAACAGATATCATCACTTTGCTTTGTCAATGGAATTTTTTCGACAGGCTACCAAACAAGTGATCAACAGAGACAGGCCTAGTTAAATCAAATGCGTAGCAGGCAACATTCCACACTATATCTAGCTAATGAGCACAAGAACAGGAGGCAATCAGTAGTCTCTTTAGCTCCACAATTGATCCCCCTATGTATAAGCACATCTTTTCTCAAAATAGTTTTCTTAAGAAGCAGGCACAGGAAAACTCGAATTCTCAAAGGGATCTTTATCTTCCACAGAAGTTAACGTGGAAAAGAGATTCAACTGAAAAACCAGCTGGACCCAGCCTCTGTTTCACTGAAACTGCAGCTTCAGATAACACTACAGTGTTGAAAATGTTTTTAATTCTGAACCAACTCTTCAGGTTCTCACCAGCGAGAGTCCTTCTGAACTGAAAGTCATTCCACCCCCTGTTAATAACTTCAGCAATAGTCATTCCAGTTTCAGAACAAATGTTATACAGGGCACTGAATCTGGAAGATAGAGCTTGACCACCATGCCGACTATTCTCTCAGAATCTAGTTCCCCGCCCATCTCCAACCACTCTAGAACAGAAGTGATAAAAGAGGTCCCTCACTTCTAAAAAGCCCTTGCCAAAAAATGAGAATCTCCAGGCTTCGCCTGCACCCAAGAGATAAGTTTCAGAAGCCAAGTATTTCTTTCTCAGTAAATTTTGCCATAAGCCATCCTCAGATTCCAACTTCCAAAGCCATTTTGCAAGTTGAACCACTTTCATACAAGTGTCAGGAATACTGCACCTTCCGCGGCATGCGTGGTCATAGATAAAATGAGGCCACGACTAACTAATTTGCAGTCTATTTCAGCTCTTTATATACATGCATGGTGGAATTTGCAGGTATTTGCACTCTGCTGGCGGTGGCTGTTACATTTCTATGAGATTCAACTTTTGCTAAGACATGCAATCTTCAATTACAGAACACATGCTTCCTCCCCCATGCAGAAGGTTCGGTTAATCTTTGTCGACAATAATCTCATCTTTGAGATTTATGTACAGTAGGTCAAGGGATTGCTCTACACAAGAACTTCAACTATACAAATCTCCTACCTAAAGCTCCCAGCAGTCTGTGCCACAAAAGCCATACTTCTTTGCAAGGTGTGGCAGAAGAACCGACTTGTTCACTGCAATGTTAATAAAAATTAACCATTTACAATCTGGTAAGAAAGATATCAGTGGTAAGAAGAGAGTAGGAAAAAATTGGAAGTATGTGACCACAAAAGCTTACATTCATTCCATTGCAAGAAATCTTTTGTATCATGTTAAAATGAATAGGAAAAAATTAGAAGTATGCTTGTCCTAATATATATTATTAGTGAATAAAAAACTGATCATAACCACAGTTTGCTCAAGGTATTGACACACTGCATATAGAGCCATGGAGGTTACCTACTTCGGATCGAAGGAGTCAAAACTCTGGATGTTCGGTATATGCTCAACTATGTCACTGTCATCTCCTTGTATCCTATCCATGAACTTTGTTGGCATATTTGTTAGAAGCATCTTCTGTAGTGTCTTAATGTGCTTGATGCCTTGGGGCACTAGCTTTAGACCCCTTAGACCAGCAAATTCCAAAGTATGTAGGACCTTCATTTAGATGTTCCATGTCAAGTAATGCAAGAGAGCTGAGCTTGGGAAACCACCCTGTGTGAAATGTTAATCGGTCCCCGTCGTAAGTCCTGTAAAGATTCAGATCAACTAGATTCAGCATGTGAGCAAAGGAGCTAATGGGATCTTTCTTCAGACAGCAATAGTCAATTTTCAGTGTAGTGAGCTTGTCAAAACTTGCAAACATCTTTGGGAGCACTCTCTCATACAACCTTCCTCTCAACCAGAAAAACTTCAGATTTGGTAAGGGCTTTAGCATTATCAAGTTAAGAACCTCATCCTTGCTGCTAGCAAAAATAACCAACCTACTGAGGCTAGGCATCTTGTCCAAGGAGTCCCATAAATCTGCAATATAGTCTTGATGCATTTTTATTATGCACAAACTTCTCATCAGTGTCAGGTTCCCAAGCTGGGTAAGCAGAATTTTATTGGCTGAAACAGACTGTAGGCTCTGCAGATCCTCTAGACGACAAATATTGCACGAAATATTTGCAGCAGAAAAACAGTCGAATATCCTTTCTTGAACATCGTGGAGCATGTATACATACAGATGCCTCAATTTAGTAAGGAGTGTTATTTCACATGGCAGCTGTTCCACGTAGCTGAACCTACGGTCCAGAACCTGTAGGTTCCGAAGTTTCCCGAACGATGCTGGTATATGCTTAACCTTTGCATGAGCTAAATCCAAATAGTGCAAATTAAGTAACTCTGAGACAACACCTGGCATTTGATAAATGTTAGCAAACCTTAGAGACAGGAGTCACAGGACCCGGAACAGTCTGAAATTTGATGAAATGTCATTTATCCAAGATGATGCTACTTGTGTGTCAAACAAAATGAAAGACCGGATCCGAGACACTGCAGCAACCTTTACAAACTGAGCATCTTTCTGGATGCATAAGCGGCGGGCTTCAGAGGTTACTTGGGTGATGCCAGAATTGCCATATACAACTGCAAGCTTCTCTCTTTTTGCAACAATCAGACATGCGTCACGCACAAGGTCATGCATTTGAAATGATCTAGCCCTTCCATGCACATTCATTTCTGTAACTTCAAGAAACCTCTGAAGCAACTTCCTCCATTGTCATGCCAGCTCCTCTTCCTTCCTTGACACAAATCTAGCTAGTTGCCAGCTAAGCTGGTTGTAGAAAGAGCTCCATTCTTGCTCCTCTAATTCTCGGTACGATAACAGGCTCCTCTAATTGTCCTTGGCATTTTTTTTTACAATTTTCTCTGCCCAAAGTCTCAGATTTACTGAACATACTTTGTGTTCTAATCTACGGATTGCCTTTTTGACAGAAGAAGAAATTTAAGCTTCACAACTAATCCATCATCTGCTAACAAAGCAACGTCCTTTTTGCGAGTTGTCACTAGTACCCTACTTCCACGATCGTTTCTTACAAATGAACAGAATAACCAGCCATGTTTATCCCATACATCATCCAAGACAATGAGATATTTCCTGTCACACAGGTAGCTCTGAAGTTCCTCGATTAGTCTTACATGACTCATAGTCTCGATACCACTAGCGATGTAAGCTCTTTGGTCCATCAGCTGCTTCATGATTTGCCTCACTAGGTCTTCAACTTGACAATTCTGAGATAGAGTAACCCATGCAAAACAATCAAACATCCTGCTAATTCTTTTAATTTTGTAGATACTGCTCGCTATGGTTGTTTTGCCTAAACCTCCCATACCAAGGATGGACATGATCGATCGGTCTTGCCGCTCCGACAGTAACCATTGTGTCAACCTTCCAATTTCGTAGGCATTCCCCACTAATTCAGTATCATCAGATAGGCAAGGAGAATCTGATACAGAGAGCTGCCTGGCATATTGCGACGTGCTACTCCTGCCCGGTTCTCCTACGGAAATGCCATAACGATCTTTCACTGTTGATAGATGCTGAATTCGAGTTTCTACTTGATCAATCTGGCTTGACAGGCTCTGCCATGCTGCAAAGCTCTTTGCCTGATGGAATTTCCTCTTGAAGAAGTTGTTTATGACCACGGCTTGCGTAGTAAGGAAACTATACTCGTCAATGATCTCTTCTACCTGATGTGCAACATTTGTAACTTGGTCCAGCCAGGCATCAAATGTCTTGTCACCAGCATTCCGTGTGCGAACCTGGCCAATAAATGCCTGCAGAATCGTGAACTCGCCCACGATCTGTTTCATGCCATGATCGAAATCAGTGGCAGCCGATGCTTCCTCCGCCACCTCTGTTCTCAGCTTCTCTAACGCCCCTTCTCCCAGGATCAGGGCAACTTTTTTGAGAACGAGAAACAGAGAGTCTGCCATTAATGCTCCCCTCAGAATATTAGCACTGCAGTGCAGACTAGCGCTACATCATTGGACAAGCTTCATGTAAATGCATCTCCTCAATCCTGCACAAATTGAAATGATGACACAGTTAGTCGTGGCGCCACATGGCTGTGGTGATAAGTATCACATATCACTGCAAAGTCCAGTCTGAACCAACATTTTAGATCATGGTCGGCATAGTCGCAGCAAAGCTATCGTGAAAACAACTTCCTGTGTAAACAACATAAGACGTTTAGATCTTGACAGGGAGTATTTCTTATCATCTTTTAATACTGAAATGGAAATAAGACTAGCTTTGTCAAGAATAGTTCGTTGGTTGATTTTGTAGATCTAAGCAAGTGACTTAGCTAGTTAGATGAAGTTAGGGATAGGTGTCATGAACATCCACAAGGAAAATGCGATCAAGAAGGGAGAAAACAAGAAAAACTACACATCAGAGCTCACAACAATCTTCTGTTTTTAGACATAAAGAAGTTCAGAAAGATCTTGGAAAGAATGATGCTATGATTCTTTTCAGTAATAGGAGTACTGCATTACTGCTTCATCATCCAACAACCCAACAGAAAAATGCAGCAGAAACTATGATGAGAGAAGCAGCAGCAAAGAATTGACAGCGTCTACAGAACTCCAATCTTTTGTCTGGGATCCAAGCTGTTGTCTTGCATTCAAATGGCGTAATGTTTCTGCAGTCGCATGCCATCTCAGAGTCACAAAAACATCCACTCCAGGGCGCGTCTTCGAGCACAAGACCCTGCAGGAGTCTGCTGTCCTGCAGCTCATTAAGCAAGACCTTCTTCAACCTGCACTCTCAGCTCACTGGCTCTCAGATGTTGAGAACTACCCCCACCTGAACCAGATTAATTTTTCATACTGTTTTGTTTCTTACGGTGAGGGATACACCTAAAAACCAGCTCTGTAACAGACTATCTGTAACTTTCTTTACTCCTTAATATATCGGCAGTACCTGCCATTCCCTCAAAAAAAATGCCATGATAGGTCAGGCTGCAGTATGGGCTGTACCAGTGCTAACTACGAGTACATGATAAACCACCTTGTTCTCTGAAATGTAGACAGAGGATCTTGCTGACGATAGGATATGTAGGAGTGAATTGACAATCTAAATTGGTTTGTCATGTGACATACCATCAGGTACTGATTCGACATGTACGTTCCATGCTAACTAACGCAAGCGATGATTGCCCAATGAGTTTTTGCAACAGGTCTCCCTCTCATCATATTGTCACAAAGTACAGAAAGAATTTTGAGCAACCTTAAAATTGACCAAATAGGGTATGTAAGAGTAGGGAGTCTTAACTGAATATGTAAGACTGAATATCTAAGATTGTTGTTGCATGGTGCAAGAGTAGGGTGTCTTAACTGAATATGTAAGACTGTTGTTGGACATAATTGGAATGACAAGCTAACAAGATATGAAAAAGCCAAACCTATTTGTCAAATAGCTGCACTATGATGGTACCTTTTTCACACTCTTGCCAATTTGATTGCAGTATCTCAATCCAAAAAACCTTCCAACCAATAACTGTCCCAAACATGGTTATGTGGCTCACCACTCAAACGAAGCATTGTGAAATCAGAGATGAATCCATTGGACAGCAGAATGATTTAAGAAGACATAGATGCATACAGCAAACATAGATACATTCAGACAGAAAGTTACTCAAATGCTCTGCAAAATTCAGGCCAACAATTTTCTCATTCATATCCAAAATTGATTACAGTATGACTTGATAGTCTTGATAGTCGGTACATCAAGGACTTGCTTAGCTCAAAGCTTCACCCACACATACACACAAGAGTTCACTAACCAATGTTACTCTTCGGAAAACTGCAACTTTAACTCACTAAGATGCCAATGCCTAAGAATCCAATTCAGCCAAGATTAATTTTACAGGAGAGTCAGCATAGTCTCCAAACGCTAGGCAGCTCACATGATTATGTGTGTATCGACAAGTTCAATTCTACTCCTTTTACCTGCTACAAGCCGGGTAGCAAACAGGCGTTTTGGATTTTGCGGCGAGTGCATTTTACGCTCTGTCTCGTGCCGGAATTGCAGTACATGAGTTTCCCTTTTAGGCTCATCTGCTTTAGTTTGATTTATTGAAAATGCCCTTTATTTACTTAAACCCTTAACTTAGGACCAGGTGTGGATGTAGTGTAACTATGCCGTATACATCTTAACAAGGTTTTTGCTGCCTAGCTAGATGGAGACTCTGCTGACACTCTTGTAAAATTACTAGTGACTGAAAGGGATTCAAAGGACACTAGAAATCTTGGTGATTAAGTGCAGAACCTAGAGATGCAAAGATTAAATGAAACTCATGTGTGCATGGTTTAGGAAGCTATAAAAGACTAGCAAGGGCGTAATACCACTGGACGCAGCCAAGGAATTGGTTGCTTCCTTGGTGCTGCAGCGACGACACGGTTTTGCTTGGGAATCTTGCAGCTGAGCTCCCCCATCCCCCTTCTTGCGCGCAAAGTTGAAGCTGCTGGAGTCGCCTTCTTCACACCGGGCGCAGCAGCAGTGAGAGGCAGTGGTGTAGAGCCGACGAAAGAGCGAGCCTTGGAAGCGACGGGACAAGAGACCTTCTTCACGGGCGCAACAGCAGTGGCAGGCAGGCAGAGTGGAGCCTTGGAAGCCGGGCGCTTGCGGTGGTGGCAAGCGAGCTCCTCGTCTTCAGCCATCTGGCGTCCACGGGCACGGATCGCGCACCGGGCATCCACGGGGTCAGCACCAGCAGCAGCCGGCAAGGTGGTGGCAGGCCCAGGGCGCGCGGCGGAGGCAATATCAGTGGCATCGAAGGAGCCGGGCATCGCCGGCGCATGGCTGCGTTCTCCGTGGTTGACACACCAGACACGGACGGGATCAGCATGGGCCGCCTTGGCAGGAGCAGCGACATCAGATGCGGCCGCGTGGCGATGGGGACGCCCTCCGTGGTCGACGCCGTAGCGGCGGAGTTCTTGGGCGGCTGCGGCGGCCTCCTTGGCGAGGCCGTCTTCCTCGAGACGGCGCTGGAAGTCGGCGTCCCAGCGGGCGAGGGACTCCCGGGACTCACCGGTGGCCTTGGCAAGCCTGTGCTTGGTCCAGTACTGGAGCACCCTCTCGAGGGCGCGCGAGGACACCCGCGTCTCCAGCGGGAGGGCTTGGGCGGCGGCCGGGCGATAGTCCCACGCCGGAGCGACGAGCACCTTGCCGTCGGAGCTACGGAGCTGGAGCACCTTCGCCGCCATCGATGGCGTGTCCTGGATTGGATCTGGGGATCGGGGAGGGAGGCGAACGAATCCAGTTGGAGCTACTGCCCCCACCGCAAGCGCTTTTATTCATCGGAGAGCTCCTGGTTCTTGCCGGACTCGAATTACCAGCTGTCGCCGGCTGAACTGGAAATGAACTCGAACTCGAATTCACAGCGGGCGCTCTTGGCCGTGCACCACCCGAGCGGGGCAGGCGATGCCACCGCGCTGGTCCGACCAGCGTACGGGTCGGCCGGTGGCATCCGCGTCTCGGCGTGCGGCCGTCAGCCGGCGCAGGCGCAGGTACCCGAGCTCCTCCACGAGGCCGTCAGCCGGCGCGCCCACACGGCGCGGCTCTGTTCCTCTGTTCTCCTAGCTTCTTCCTCTGTTCCTTTTCTTGGCTCCGGCCTCTCGGGCTCTGCTGCTGCCGAGGGCATTTTTTTTTCTAACATTATCAAGACTTTTATTCCTCAAATGATCACCATATCGTTTGCAAGAGAGATCGAGAGAGAGAGAGAGAGGCATTTTGACACATAGGAGCATATGCTCCCGGTTTTAAAAATGTGTTTTAAATATATTTTGAAATGTCACAAAATTCTGACAAAATGATTTTCAACTACATTTTGACATTCTACGTGCACAGAATCTCGTTTTGCAGAAACCGATAACTTTTGTGTCACATGTAAAAAAGACAAATTTTAATGTGAAAAAGGCTTTTCATGAGACATTATTTTATGTTTTTTACACAAGGCGTATAGAATGACAGGACTTGGCGTACGTACAAACAATGTTGAGATGTACGTGTCAAATTTGCGTTCGATTTTTTTTGAAATTTTGAAATATATTTTTCAATGGCAGGAGTATATGCTCCCATGTGGCAAAGTGAATTCATTCCAATTTTCAGAAGTTCTAGTAGTAGTGTAGTACTATAAGAATTAAAGAAAAATCACACTCCACTAACCTAATAACCATAAGTATCTCAAAAAATTCACGTCCTTTCATTCAACACGTGGCACCCCATTTATGTTGTCCTTATCCTTCTTCTCACCCTTGTTGATGGTGGCCTCTGTGCTCACACAATCACAATGTGTTTGAATCTTGTCAATTCTTAGGCGTCTCTCTCGTCATAAGATGAGAAATCTATACTTTTTTATGTGAGGTTTTGGCGAGGCGTGCATGCGTGGTTATAGATGGTCCCTTTCGTCTCTGATCCTGATTTTGCTGACTTGTTCATTTTTAATCCGGCTCGGCATCGGTATGAAAAAAGCGAATCATGCGCTATTGATTAAGGTTGCATCCTAAATTATTTTTTTAATGGATAACAGGTAAAACTAGCCCATTCCCGCGCGGCGGCACGCCACGCCTGTCGATACTATGCGGTGATAATTTCCTGTTATCTTGTTTCATTTATAACCAAAATAAGGTTGATCCAACAACCATATATTACATAGAGCACAACTTCATATATATGCTGGTTTGGCTAGTACACGCATGTTGTTTACAGGTTGGTCCACCAAAATCACTACACTACGTAATACATATCGCACTGACTGTCATCTACAGTCTTAGGATAATCTCTCTATAAACTAGATTCCTAGTCCCAAAAGATGGAAATCCATGATCATCCTCAATCAAGAACTTGAGACCACTGCGTGAAGTAACACGTGATACTGCAACATACAGTTGTCCATGCGAAAATACCGGCTCTCGTAAATATACGCATATCTTAGACAAAGTCTGCCCTTGGCTCTTATTGATCGTCATAGCATAGCACAACCTTATTGGAAATTGACACCGTCGAAGTGTAAAAGGCTACTTAGATCCCACCGAGTTTAAAACTATACGGGGAACGCATACGCGTTGCCCTTTGTTAGAACCAGTGATAATTTCTCCTTCCAAAACCCTATCACCCAGTCGAGTAATAATCAATCGTGTTCCATTGCACAAACCCAATGATTGATTAATACTCCTGAGAAGCATAATAGGAACTCCAACTTTGAGAGAGATCTTATAATGAGGAAAATTATTTATAGTAATAGAGTTTAATACTTTGGGAGGATAGAATAGTTCCATTTCATCAACAGGATCCGTAGATTTTGATATAGAATCATAACTTAAGCAATCCGTAGACATTCCAGGTACACGCTTAAAGACAACATCATTTATTTTATCCACAACTAAATTGGTTGGACAAACAATAGCACGGCGTGATAAATAATCACCATCATTATACTTCAAGTAGAACATATCGTATACGTTGTCCACAACAACTTCCATATGATCTATTGTGGAAAACAACAACATATCTTCAGGGATAGAAGTCCATGATGGAGAAGAATCATCGCCTTAGAATCATCGTGCTTGGCAAGATAGCGTAGGATTGCAAGCCGCATATTTGTATGAAGTTTACGAACTTTAATGTATGGCCAAAGTGGAGAAGAAATCAATGATGCATCAATAATATCCTCTTTCGTACCGCCCTCCACGACAGGCAAAATTTGCCTAAAATCACCGCCTAATAGCATTAATTTCCCTCCAAACGGCAACATGCCATTATTTTCATTATGGATAGATAAAACATCTCTCGATGTTCTATCCAAAGCTTCAAAACATAGAAGGCTAGTCATTGGAGCCTCGTCCCATAGAATAAGAGACGCCTGCTGACACAGTCCACCGAGCATCGAGCTTCTAGAAATGGAACGCTGAGAACGCTCATTAACATCGAGCGGAATTTTAAACCTTGAATGACCAGTTCGTCCTCCAGGGAGCAGCAAAGATGCAACACCAGATGAAGCCACAACAAGTACAACATGACGCTCAGACCTAAGTGTAGCAATGATAGAATTCCATAAAAATGTTTTACCAGACCCTCCGCATCCAGAAACAAAGTAAACACCACCCTTATCTCCATAAACTGCAGATACTACTTCATGATGTATACTTCTTTGTTCGTCGTTTAACTTGCAATATAGTGTGTCGGCTTCAATGGCCAACTTAGCAGCATCGTAGCTCAATTTCTCAGCTACCAATCTGTTGAAACATTCGTCATCAGTCGGAATTGTATGGGAGGTCAAGTTGAATGAGGCTAGGCATGACCCATTCTTTGTAAACATGGAAGCTAATTCACAAAGAAGACGGTCTTGAAGGTAATCTAACGGCACGTCATATCTAGAGTCGCCAAGTGCAAGGGAAAGTCTATATGATATATCCTTAGCCATGCTTGGCTAGAATCGTTCAAATAGGGCCCGACCGTTGCCAACTTCGCAGTGAAGAAGGACAGTCATGAAAAGATGGCGTAGCTGAAACGGACTTGCCCACATGATAGCTTCATCAAAGAGTTTAAACCATTCGTTGTCATCTCCTACTAAACCCCTTGACTGACATGCTTCCTTAAATGTATCATAAAGTCGACCATTATGCCTTCTTAAATCCTCAAAGCTAGTTGCACCAGGAACAATCATAAGCAGCATCCGCAGAAAAAAACAGCTCACTGGTTCCTGGATGCACATGATAAATACGTCCAATCTTACTTCCAAGCTTTTGCTTATGCTTTCTCTTTGTCCACACGTTATCACTTTTGTTCCAGACCCACTCACTTGGGAAATCAAGATAAGTCAATGACCTAGCTGATTTATGTTGCTGATTGGTAACAAACCACTCTGTTAACATTGTTTTTAAAGATGATGGATTATTTAAAACATTTGGGACAGAGGTAATAAATATGAAGACCTGCACCAGGTTGCCCTTTAGGTAGTAGATATGAAGAGATAATTACTTAAGACATAATATCTATTGCTTAAGGCATGTACAATGGTTGATAATACAGTCTTATCTTAAGTCTTGCAAGTAATTTAGAGATGACAAAAAAAGTATACAATGGGTCATATCTTAGCCTTATCTTCAATAACTAGCTATTCCTAAAAACATGGTGAGACATATTGTGCTAAGAGATCATCTCTTGTCTTTTCTTAAATAAGAGAAGACAAGCTTTTTCTTATGAGTTTTCTCTCCTCCACCTCATCATTTATCCTACGTGGCACTTCTAAGATAGCACCATTGTACATGCCCTTAACCATCCATGTGTCTTTTTTTCCTGACGGGGAAAACCAATTGAACTGGACAAGCTATTGTGGGTGTTTCCATTCACACCTAGTTAATCTACAACATTTTTATTGGGGGTTCCAGAAGGTATATGTACACCTCACCAGAAGCAGTAACCGGGAATATTCACAAAAATAACTAGTACAAATAAATCATGTAAGAGAAAAGGCGATTATTCCAATGAACTATTAAAAATATATGGAGAAGGGCAGAAGAAAATTTGTGGAATAAAAAAAACACAAAGTTTCCCTAATTACAAAGGGGCTAAAACTTGTAACTACTATTGAACTGCTAAATCCCGACTTTCCAAGGGTTGCTCTGCTTAATAATGATGGATGCAAAGCACATTTGATTTGTTAATATGTGCAAACACAGTTCACTATTTATTGTTCCTTTCTAATACCTCTGGACGTGGGAACTTAACTCAGAAGACTCAAAGTTTGCAGAATTTAATAGTTCAAGGGGAGTAGAAGAGCTTGCGGGCCTATCAAAAGGGCGGTAACTGTTGCATCTGTCTCCATGGTCCTACACAATGGTAAAATGAATCGATGGCCAAATCCACTGCAGAGCCTCATCATTTCAGCCATGCACAACAAAGGAAAAAAGCATATCTCGTAGGTAGTGCAAAAGCAGGGGAGAATAAGAAGGTTGCAGACCATCCTAGTTTCCATAGGCATCCCAAAACAAAATAATTAAGCTACCGAGGAACATTTCCAGCCTTAAAAGAGCATGACAGTTGAACAATAATAATTGAACTGTACTTAAGCAGGATAAGAAATAGTGAAAATTATTGATGCTTTGCTAAAGTAGAGCGATCATGTGTTTTAAGTGGTCTACCTGATGTTATGCATATAGTGCAATAAATTTGTTTTTGTGTGCCGTCACGAATACAATGCAATAATTTTGTTTGTTTGTGTTGTGCGTTTGATTAGTTGTTCAGAAGAAAATTGCACGGTTGAGAACACAAACACTCATTTGCTGCACAAGTTGATAGTTATATTTTACGTTACATAGTAGGAGTTTTTACTCACAAACCTGAAGAGTACATTATTTTGATCGGAAAACGTACTGCATTATTTCGATAAGAAAATTCTATTGATCATATGCAAAGCTCATTATTTAGTCCGTTGAGTGCTTCATAGTTTTATTTCTGAACTGAAAACCTTACGGTGTTCTTGTCCGACCGCCTGCTGGATTAGTGATCATGATGAAGTAGTAGATGGCTCGTGCAAATTCTTGACATGGGTTGGTGTAAGTGCTCAAATGGCAAGAAGAATCTCAGAATTAAAGATCCTATAGCCTGGCTAGGTGGTCACCTTAAAAGCAAACCACAGTCAATGAAAACAGAAGAAGATTATAGTGCCCAGTCAATCAGAAAGGGCATATCTCACAAAAAGCAAAAAGGTAAACCTCCGCCTAATTTATTTTGATCACACCATATCCTACAGAAAAATTAATTATCCCTTTGTATCAAAATATAAGACGTTTTTATAGTCCTTTTGTACCAGAAAAGGTCTTATATTTTGATATGGAGGGAGTACTGTTGATCCTCATATTATCCACCTTGTAGATGAAATACTAACGGTATGAATCAGTCAAAAACGTATCCTTGTGAAAATAACAGAAGCGCTCCGAAACAAAAGACCAAGAATCACATCAATGATCTGTCAAATTCAACTGGCCAAAGAGAAATGTGTACCAAAAAAGGAAACAAATGCCATTCCATAGAAGAAGAGGAAGAAGTTGCCGCACAAGGAATGATCAAAACACTCAGCAATTAATTCAACATAGAAGTTTAAAATGGAAACCGTCGTGACAGAATTTCTAAAGTGCAGCAGCTCAAAAGAAAGAAAAAACAAATACACAAACAACAAAATGAATTACTGATGCAAGACGGGAGGCTCACAATAATGATTGTTCGGACAACACACAAGTTATTAAACATGGCAAGATCCTTTGTCTTCAAGATGTACTGCTCTGAAGGAGGCGTCCAATACCAGATCAATATTTTGCTCGATATCGTTCACGCATAAGAAAAACTATGATTATGAAATGTACCAAGTTGTTTACACGAAGAAGGGTACACTTGGTAGCAATTATACATGGTCAGATTTTTTTTCTGTATTTCGTATAACCAGCTCACAAAATTTTCTGTACTTCATATCAGCTAGCAAGGGGGAGATGATCCATAACCTAAAGATTGAGAAATCGAAAGGAAGAACTTTCCAGCTTGCAGTCTTTAATCTGGCCATGGTGATTCTAGTCAAGGACAGTGATGCTTCTGGTTTCCATCTGAAAAAAAACTAAAAAAGCCTAGACATGTAGATGTGTGATACATCATGCTCATGCATTCAATAAAAATATAATACTGTATTATTTTCACACACACCAAAATCATATTTAAGCACTATAACTGAACATGACTTTGTCTATTAGTTGTGGATCAGATAGTTGTAAGTGACTAAGTTAAACTGCACTTCAAATATGATGTTCATTGACTCGATGTGAAGATTCTTTGAAAGAACACACCTTGATGTCTGTTGCCACACTGTTCGATCCTCCCCCATATGATCTCCACAAAAGTATGCGGATACTGCTAGCAATTTATCAATTAGATCCTAAGTTACATAGGTTTAGTAACTAAGTAACATGTATAGATAGTATCATTATCTCCGTCCGGACACATAGGGGAGAATGCTCTTGCTTGGGCCACAGATAGGATCCAGCGGACAACGAGGCGTGCATGCGCCTTCTTCCTCTCGCTAAACTGACGACGCACCACGCTGGCGGCAGGAGCCGGAGCAACGCCGGTGGGCGTCGAGGCAACCACCAGGAGCTTGGGGAGGCCAACGTTGCAGAACGGGTCTCCAGTGCCTTTGAGCTCCATGGGGCGCTTGTGAGCTGCACTGGCGGGGCTGTCGGTGTCAAAACCGGCGGATCTCGGGTAGGGGGTCCCGAACTGTGCGTCTAAGACGGATGGTAACAAGAGGCAGGGGACACGATGTTTACCCAAGTTTGGGCCCTCTTGATGGAGGTAATACCCTACGCCCTGCTTGATTGTTCTTGATGATATGAGTATTACAAGAGTTGATCTACCACGATATCGTAGAGGCTAAACCCTAGAAGCTAGCCTATGGTATGATTGTATGTTGTCCTACGGACTAAACCCTCCGGTTTATATAGACATCGGAGGGGGCTAGGGTTACACAGAGTCGGTTACAAGGGAGGAGATCTACATATCCGTATTTCCAAGCTTGCCTTCTACGCCAAGGAAAGTCCCATCCGGACACGGGACGAAGTCTTCAATCTTGTATCTTCATAGTCCAACAGTTCGGCCAAAGGATATAGTCCGGCTGTCCGGAGACCCCCTAATCCAGGACTCCCTCAGTAGCCCCTGAACCAGGCTTCAATGATGATGAGTCCGGCACGCAGTTTTTTCTTCGGCATTGCAAGGAGGGTTCCTCCTCCGAATACTCCATAGAAGATTTTGAACCCAAGGATAGTGTCCGGCTCTGCAAAACAATTTCCACATACCACCGTAGAGAGAATAATATTTCCACAAATCTAATCTGCTGACACGTTTTGACAGCACGACATCATGTCATGGCCCGGTCATTATCCGAACCGTTCTTCCCAACCAGCACTGCACATATTGCGAGGCAGTTTTCTTGACACGTCTTGTCGAAGCAAAGATCGTGTCCCCCTTATTACGGGATTCTCATCAATACGGACGTGGGTAACCCACTCGTGCCCATTGGTATGACTCCTCGATTTTAGGCAAGTCCAAAATGGCCACGAGGAGGACGCTTGATATTCACCCTCTTTATAAAGAGGCCAAGGCCTGTCCTTTTTTCCTCTCATGCTCAATCGAATCCTTCCCCCGCCTCGAGTTCCAACACCCAAGACTCAGGTCAGGCGCTTCGGACCTTCAACCATGTCCGGATCCAACCTCCAAGGTCGGTGGATGCCTTCCTCTGTCACAGAGGAGGACATCAAGAAGATGAGAGAGGCCAGGTATCTGACCGCCGAAATCTCACACAGGCTGCCCGCCCGAGGGCAGGTCATCCCCACTCCCGAACCAAACGAGAGTGTTGTGTTCATCTCTCACTTCCTCCGAGGGCTAGGCCTCGCTCTGGATCCCTTTGTTAGGGGGCTCATGTTCTATTATGGGCTGTATTTCCATGATCTGGCCCCGGATTCCCTCCTTCACATCTCGTCGTTTATCGTCGTATGTGAGGCCTTCCTCCGCATTACCCCACACTTCGGCCTGTGGCTCAAGACCTTCAATGTGAAGCCGAAGATGATCGAGGGGCGGCATGCAGAGTGCAGAGGTGTCGTAATAAGCAAAAACGCTGATGCTCCATGGCCAGAGGGTTCCTTCCCCAAGGTGTCCAGTTTGTGGCAGCGGGAGTGATTTTATATCATAGCTCCCCGAAGTGCCAAGTGGGTAGCCGCCCCTGCCTTTCGCTCGGGCCCCCACCATAACTAACGTCATGGATCAGCAAGGGGCTGAACTGGGGTCCAGTAAATGATGTGCCGTTATTGCAGAGTCGCATCCGAGATCTCCTTGAGAGAGATGTCAGCCTGGTTATGGTAATGCAAGTCATGCTAGTTCGTCGAGTCCAGCCTTGCAAACGTCAACCCCTCCGTATGTGGGAATGCAACCCGGAAGGACCGTGAACTATTCAACACTTCCTCGGCATGATGCTCGAAGAGATGTGCAAATTGTTCTTCGGACCCCAAATAGAGTGTTTGGACACCACCAAGGATGCGGGTCTGAGCTATAACTGCCCTGATACCCAAGTAAGTAATTCTGAAAAGTCGGTCTTTGACCAGGACTAGATAACAAAGGCGAAGATGAGCAGGTGTTTGGCCCCCCTTCCCGAAGGCTTGGCCAATCCAGTACTAGACAGAATGCTCGAGCCGGCGCCTTATCAGGCGCCCTCAAAGGAAGATAAAGGGGAAAATAAAGAGGCCGAAAGCGGGCCTCACTCACTACTCGTCCAAACCCAGGGAATTAGCGCCTCCGCAATGGAGGATAACCAGGGAGAAGAATCTGACATTCCCTCTCACCGAGGAAGGAAGAGGACCACCTCTGAAGATCCAGAAACAAAGGTTTCCAAACGGGGGAAGAAATCTTCGCCAGAGGGTCCTGCCTCGGAGGGTACTCTTGCCGCACAATGTCCGCAAGGGAATCAGCCATCTACCGAGCTGTAAGTAATCAAAAAGTACTTAATAGTGAAAATATCCTACCTTACTTCTGAAGACAATAACCGAAGCTTATATCTTGTAGTTCGGATCGTAGCCCTTCTCGACAGAGTTCGTCTTCGGGGGATCTTCTTCCGGAGATGATGGAGCGAAACACCTCCCCCTGCCACCCCGCCTCATGAGGCGGGCGACCCTGAAGTGTCGCCACGGAGGGTTTCTCCTGATCCGCCAAGGCCAGAGGGTAATCCTTCGGCCACCCGGAGTTCTCAATATTCGGCTCCTAAAGAGAGCAACAGAAAGAGTCCAGAACCGTACAGTGTGCGGTCGGATGCACTGAAGGATCTTCTGGAGCAAGCGGCCATCTCAGAAGTGCATCATACGCTAATGGGTACAGTAATTGAAAGGATTTCATCCACCGAAAGCGGGTTGCATGAAGCTTTTATGAGTCTGCTAAAAGGCTTTGAGGTACGTGAAATAGTGTATGTTTTTGATAGTACCGCACACATTAGGTGTGCCCTATGCAGATAGTAGCCCCTGAGACTCTGGTTGCCGTCGAGAACGGCGGCAAACAGAGGATCATAGTCCTAGGTAATAACCAGACCGCCTTTATGTGCAGGTGGATGAAGGTCCGGTGGCTTGCCGGATTGATGAGTGTGTCGAGCTAAAGCGGCAACTTGATGCGGCAGATGCCGACATCGTGCTTGTCAACAAGCGGCTTGACGAGGCACAGGGTAAGTGATTTCTCCAATGATCAACACATAGTAAGAGGAGCATGATGCCGGTATCTTTAATATGTTGTGACTGCAGATGGAGCTGCCACCATGGAGACCCTTCGGGTGGAGCTTGCCCGAGCCAAGGAACAAGCAAGGAATAGCGATGCGGCCGCTCTAAAGGTGGTCGAAGAGATGAGGGCCGAACAGGCCGCGCATTGCCAGAGCAAGGAAAGAATAGCCAAGGTGGCCGTTGAGTTGAAAGATGCCGCTGACCGTTACCAGCTTCTTGAAAAAGAAAGCCGAGCGAAGGCGGCGGACCTGGAGATGGCCATGGTAGCAGCCAAAGAAGCCCGCTCCAAAATCAGAGCGACGAAGGAGGAGCTGCGTCAAGCTGCGGATATCGTGGCTGGGAAGCCCTTCTTATTGCGGACTAAGTTCAGAGATCCGAAGTATGCTCCTCTTGATCAACTATGGAGTTCTGCAGATGCTTATGTGGATTTGGCAGCAAGTGCTGCTGATGCGGCCGAGTACTTCAAGGATCAAAAAGATCATGAAGTGGAAAAGCTGTTCTGGTCACAGTTCCATGCTCCAGTGCGTCCGCTGCTGTTGAATGAGCGAATGGTCGAGTGGGCCGAGCTCCATAGGTTGTCCGGACTTGCCATGAGGTCTGTTGTGGATCATCTGTGGCCGGGAGGGCCAAGGCCGAATAGTTACTTTAGTTTAGTGCAACAATTCCTTGGTGTTGTGCCGCACATCGACGCTATGAAGAGGTCGACGTGCATAGAGGGTGCGCGGATGGCACTTTCCCGTGTCAAGACATACTGGGCAAAGATGGAGGCCACCACTATTGCAACACGGGGTTCGGCCGTGGGCCGAGTGGCTGCCGAGCACTACTTTGAAGAAGTCCTTGAGGGCGCTCGTTCGATAGAGGCTCAGTGCTAGAAGAATATTATGTTCTAGTGACATGTATTTCCATTGTAAAAACAATGTTTTATTAAATTATAAAGGCTGTGTTTATACTTTTGCCTGAAAGTATTATGATGCCTCCTGTGCATCCGTTTATGTATATAACCTAAAAGTTTGCAGTCGTCGGCTTCAGCCCCTACGCATATAATGCGGGGGTGTTCGCAAAAAACGCGTATTCACACTTGATCCAACGTCTTGGTCCATGAAGGAGGTGGTAGCGCGGCGAACGAGGCAATCAGACTATATTGCTTTAACACTTTCACTTAGCCATAGGAGTTTGACGGTGGGACTACTATATAGCCCTTGGTACTTCTGTGCTCGTCCGAATACGGGGTGCATGCGTACATGACTGGGAAACGGCCCTTCGTTAATGCGGAGGAATCCTGAAGATTCCGCTAAGTCATCGAGTGGTTGACCAGTCTCACGCTTTATCATGACAGTCAGTTTTCGGCTTTCTCTACTAAGGTGCTCATCGGATGAACCAGGGCACAATCGCAGTAGTTCTCCCAGTGCTACCTTAGCCGATATAGCGAAATGTAAGGTACCAAAACATGGGAGCCGGGCAAACCCAACATTTGACCAAAGACATGATTCGGAGCTGATGCATATAAGGCCAAACTCGCGACGCCGAACACTCCCTAAGCTATTCGGTCTTTTTAACATATGCCGGGCTGAACAATGCCCTTAATAATAAACCCCGAGTGTCCAGGTACGTGCAATATCCTGACATGGCCACATGCCAATAACGTTAGCATCATTCTCGGTTGTATTGAGTATCCAGAGGATGTGAACAACAAGAGACAGTAAAAAAGGTTTATGCAGGGTCTTAATCTGAAAAGAAACCTTTGAGCGGGTCCCTGCTGCACGTCTGCGCCTGTATCTCCGTTGTGCCGTGTCCTGGACGGGTGTAGCACCATTGTCATCTGTAAAAGAGAAGAACTTAGGTGAAAGTTGCCGTGCCAGAAAATTGGTTATTATCAATAAACCATTAAAATTCAAGAGAAGTCAAGTTGAGCCGGACTAGCCCTGATTACACGCGGGAAGCCCCTGGTACTGTCTATGAGGTTTTGACCATCAAACCAATCTCATGTATATGTAGTGGTGCACCGGACTCGTCTAACCATGTCCGTGGTCTTGACGACCTGGCATTTTTTCTGGTTGGTGAGGCCGTCTAGTGCTCGGCTATTAAAGCCGCCATACATTCTTCCACGCGTAGAGAATGCTCAGTATTTCCACTAACTGTGATGGTGCCACGTGGACCGGGCATCTTGAGCTTGAGAGAAGCGTAATGCGGTATTGCATTAAAACGAGCGAAAGCCGTTCTTCCGAGTAGTGCTTGATGGCCACTTCGGAATGGAGCGATGTAGAAAGTTAACTTTTCGCTTCGGAAGTTGTCGGGAGAACCGAATACAACCTCTAGTAATAGAGAGCCCGTATAGCGGGCCTCTGGGGCTGGTATTACTCCCTTGAAGGTAGTATTACTATGGCTTATTTTTGTTGGGTCTATCCCCATTTTGCGTACTGTGTCCTGATATATCAGATTTAGACCACTGCCGCCGTCCATGAGGACTCGTGTGAGATGGTATCCGTTTATTATTGGGTCTAACACCAAGGCAGCCAATCCTTCGTGCCGGATGCTTGTCGCGTGATCCCCGTGATCAAAAGTGATTGGGCAGGCCAACCAGGGGTTGGACCTAGGGGTGACGGGCTCTATGACACGTGTGTCTCGGATTGCATGTTTGGTTCTCCTCTTCGTCACATGTATCGTGTTTACTATTTTCACCTCTGGTGGGAATTTTTTCTATCGTCCAGTGCTTTGCTAGTGAGGTTCGTCCTCGTCTTCGCTTGGTGTCTCCCCCCTTGTGTTCGGCGTTTAGCTTACCGACCTGCTTGAAGACCCAGCATTCTCCGTGGGTGTGATTGCAGGTTTATCGGGGGTGCCATGAATCTGACATAGTTTGTCAAGAATCCTGTTTAGGCCAGACGGTCCATCTCTGCTGCCTTTGAAAGGCTTTTTCCGCTGACCTGGTCGAGAGCCCCTGAATCCGGCGTTTACCATCGTATTATCTGGGCTATCTTCTTTATTTCGACGCTTGTTTTTGTTGCGTCATGGTTTTCCATTGCCATCCCTGACTTCGGATGTGCTTGGGTCGCTGGTGCTACTGCGGGCTAACCAGCTATCTTCGCCCGCGCAAAAGTGGGTCATGAGGCTTGTCAGGGCTGCCATTGTTCTCGGTTTTTCTTGGCCGAGGTGTCTGGCGAGCCATTCGTCTCGAACACTGTGTTTGAAAGCTGCTAAGGCTTCTGCTTCCGGACAGTCGATGATTTGGTTCTTCTTAGTGAGAAACCTATTCCAAAGCTTTCGGGCTGACTCTCCGGGCTGTTGAATTATATGACTTAAATCGTCTGCATCCGGAGGTCGGACATAGGTCCCTTGAAAATTAGCCCGAAAAGCGTCCTCGAGCTCCTCCCAACTTCCAATCTAGATTTCGGGGAGGCTTTTCAGCTAGTGCCGAGCTGGTCCTTTAATCTTGAGGGGCAAGTATTTGATGGCATGGAGATCATCTCCGCGAGCCATATGGATATGGAGGATAAAGTCCTCAATCCAGACCCTAGGGTCTGTGGTCCCGTTGTACGCCTCTATGTTCACTGGTTTGAATCCTTCTAGGAATTCGTGGTCCAGCACCTCATCGGTGAAACATAGGGGGTGTGCGGCACCCCTGTATTTGGATGTACCATGGCGTTCGGACGGTTGTAGTATTCAGTTTTGATTTTGTGCTGGAGCGCGCTTCCTAGATCCATAGATGGATCTGGTTGTACCGGATTTTTGGCACAAGTCCTCACGTAGATCGTGTGTTGAATTATGTGCGACCTTGTTAGCCGCTCTATCGCGGTCACAAGGTGGTTGATCTGGCCGGTTGGCCGTTTCATTTTTCGGCTGTGTGGGCTCTAAGGCCTCATCGTCGAATTTAGGTAATAGCTTGCGCTTTGGATAGCTCTTTGTGTGGTAACTTCCACCATACTTTTCTTTGTTGTCGATCACTTTGTTCCACCTGCTGTTGAGCGTATTTTGTGCGGCCTTAAGCCTTTGCTTCTGCTTCTTCAGACTCCTCGCTGTGGCAATAAGCCTTCTGCGGAGGTTCTCTTGCTCCAAGTGCGTTTCTGGGATGATGTGTGCATCTTCGTCCGGACTATTTTCCTCCCCAGAGGGGGTTTGATGAGGTTTATCCTTGGCGTCGCCGTGTTCGGACGTTGGATCCGTACTATGTTCGCCGTTTGCAGCTTCATCGTGCTCTGCCGCCGGGGCAATGTGGTCGTCGTTTCCTCTGGAGTCGACTAGAGTGTTATTTTCTCTTGCGCTGTTATCGCTGTTTTTGCTATGGCAGGACTTAGAGCGGCGCCGCTGACGTTGGTGCTTGGGTTGCTTCTTGGAGGGACCATCCTCCGCTGTCTCTTCGCCATTGCCTTCTTTGGGTGTATCCACCATGTATATGTCATGTGATGAAGTGGCGTCCGGCGCCCTGTGGGCACTGGTTCCTGTTCGTCTCCCGCATCTTCGTCCATGCCGTTGATGTCTTCAGAGTCGAAATCGAGCATGTCGGTTAAATCGTCGACAGAGGCTACTAAGTGGGTGGTGGGTGGGCAGCGAATTTCTTCGTCGTCCGCATCCCACTCTAGCCGGACATAGTTCGGCCAAGGTTCCCCTGACAAGGAGAGAGACCTTAATGAATTTAGCACATCGCCGAAAGGCGAGTGCTGAAAGATATCCGCGGAGGTGAACTCCATGATCGGCGCCCAATTGGATTCGATAGGCACGGATGCAGGCGGCTCGGAGTCCGTGGCTGTAGACGAATCCCGTGGTTCAGCAACATGACTCTCGTAAGGGGTGAAGTCAGTATCCGGCTCCATCGCCACTGAGAATGCGGCCTCCATGGCGGGGGTCTATCCCTTCGTCATCGGATGGCGCAATTTGCTCCGGATTGAAGGCCAGAGTAGTTGCAGATGCAATCTCCCGAACACTGTCCGACGACAGAGTTACGTCATGCTCGTCGTGATTGTGCGCCGCACCTGACATGGGCTTGAATTCATCGAAGATCGAGTCTCCATGGATGTCGGCAGTGTAGTTTAGGTTTCCGAACCTGACCTGATGGCCAGGGGCGTAGCTCTCGATCTACTCCAGATGGCCAAGCGAATTGGCCCGCAGTGCGAAGCCGCCGAATACGAAGATCTGTCCGTGGAGGAAAACCTCACCCTGGAACGCATTATTACCGATGATCGAAGGGGCCATTGAGCCTTATGGTGACGACACAGTGGAACTCTCAATGAAAGCACCAATGTCGGTGTCAAAACCGGCGGATCTCGGGTAGGGGGTCCCGAACTGTGCGTGTAAGGCGGATGGTAACAGGAGGCAGGGGACACGATGTTTACCCAGGTTCGGGCCCTCTTGATGGAGGTAATACCCTACGTCCTGCTTGATTGTTCTTGATGATATGAGTATTACAAGAGTTGATCTACCACGAGATCGTGGAGGCTAAACCCTAGAAGCTAGCCTATGGTATGATTGTATGTTGTCCTACGGACTAAACCCTCCGGTTTATATAGACACCGGAGGGGGCTAGGGTTACACAGAGTCGGTTACAAGGGAGGAGATCTACATATCCGTATTTCCAAGCTTGCCTTCTACGCCAAGGAAAGTCACATCCGAACACGGGACGAAGTCTTCAATCTTGTATCTTCATAGTCCAAGAGTCCGGCCAAAGGATATAGTCCAGTTGTCCGGAGACCCCCTAATCCAGGACTACCTCAGGGGCGGTGCATACGGGGGCTTGCCGGGGGCTGAAGTGAGGAGGAGGATGCCGCCGACGGCAGCTAGACCTGATGCAGGAGAGAGAGGTGGCTGAACTTACACCCCGGCCAGCTGGTCGTCCATCGCGGCGGCCTTCTCCCTGTACGTGGTACGCCATGACCGTCGCGAACATCACCGCCAGCAGCCTCGCCTTCGATTTCTCCTCAAGGGATGAAGGAGCTCCTCAACGAGATCTCGACAGTTGGGTCTCCGGCAAGGCATGGGCCAGCGGCAGCGAGGTCAGGGAGGACGGACGGCCCCAGTGGCGGGCACCACCTCGACATGAATCACCATTCACCATGACCCGCTCTATAAGGCAGAGGAAACAGAGAGACGGCAAACCCGTATTTATAGCAATCCAGCCCATCCAAAGTATCGAGCACAACAACGACCAGAAGTATCGACTGCGCCAAGAAACATCGATGCACAAAGCCATCGTAAAAACAACGGACACCGCCTAACCGCCACGTAGATTATGTAGAACCCACCAAAATAGGGACATGTACACATCAGGATCAGGCTGGACGCATGCAAATCACAACACCGGGACACCGCATGCAAGCCTCAAAACAGGAAACTACCAAATCAATCTAAATTGCAACGACCAGAAGTACCGACTCTGCTGCTACTGCAATGAAAAGGCATGATAAGCTACAAGGCGAAGCGGCAAGGAATGACAAGGTCAGGCCCAGGAGGATCCAAAAGTAGCCTGCTCAGTCATTTGGGCCGGAATGGGTCCAGTAGATAAGTGTATAAGTAACCCAGTGACACTTGTAACGGGTGGGCAGATGGAACGACTTCGGCCGGCTGGATAGGATAGGAGTGACTGGCGTGTGTAGTTCCTCTGTTCTTCCCCTCCTCTGATTTGAATCTCGAATCTGTAAGCAACTAGACACTAACTGGAAGAGAGAGTTAATTGGTGCTTACAATTGGCATCAGAGCTACAGATCCTGGCGCAACAAGTTCTGAGCCACCACCCGCACGCGACAAGATTCGCGGTGCGTCGTCGCCGAGAAATCATGGAGAGCTTGTCGCCGTCGACGAAGGCGGTGTACGAGTTCCTCAAGGCCGACTTGGCGGAGTCCCTTGACGTGGAGTTCAAGCGGCAGGATGAGGAGGCATCCAAGTCGATGTGCTCCATCATGGGCGATCTGACGAAGCGGATCCGTGCCGGAATGGAGCGACCGCCGACCGCTACCTCGTCGTCCATGGGCAGCCGCCAGCAAGCCAGTCCGGTCCAGGTGGGCGGTATCGAGGGAGGTGCGGAGGGCAGCCGCTCAGCTCCACCTGTTAAGGGAAAGGATCATGCTCCTTACGTTCCTCCCCCAGCTAGAGGTATGAGATCGGAGCTCAACGCAGTCCAGTCATCTCGCTACTCTGAATTCCATCGAGAGAATACCGAGCAATTCGGTTTTGGTCCTCGCATTGATTTGCCTCGGTTCAATGGTACCAATCCGAGACTATGGCAAACAAGATGTGAGGATTATTTCAGCATATGTGGAACGCCCCGTCAGTTATGGATACAGTTTGCCTCCACCATGTTTGAAGGGCCGGAAGCTCGATGGCTGGAATCTGTGCAACACAGGGTTCCGGATGCATTGTGGGAGGAATTTTGCAGGTTGTTGCAGTGCCGTTTTGGTCGCAATCAGCATCAGGTGCTGGTGCGCAAATTTCATAGTATATCTTAAGTTGGCACAGTAGAGGAGTATGTGGAGCAGTTCGCTGAATTATATGACCAATTGTCAGCTTATGAAGCGGTACCCGAGTCTGTTCATTATGTTACCAAGTTCATTGATGGGTTAAATTCTACAGCCAGAGTGATGGTTGCTCTACATCAGCCCCAAGACTTGGATGCAGCGTACGATCTGGCACTTCTGCATGAATCACTGATGAGCTCTTCTCCACAAGTGAGTCAGGCTGTCAGGGGACAATAGTCAACCTCGGCAGTGACTCAACAAAAGGCATTGCCCACCAAATCCTCAGAAACACATAATCAAACTGTTGGAGAAGATAAATGGGCTGCTCTTCGAGCATATCGTAAGGCAAAGGGTATGTGCTTCATGTGTGAAGAAAAGTGGAGCAGAGATCATCAATGTAAACAAGCAGTTTCATTACATGTTGTGCAGGAAATGGTGGAATTTTTCCAATGCACTAGCAGTAATGGTTCAGAAACTGACGATGAGGAAGTAAATCTTATGGCCTTATCAGAAGCTGCAGAAGGAAAATCATCCAAGAGCAAGGCATTCCAACTGATGTTTGATATTAATGGATAGCAGAAAACTTTTTTAGTTGACTCTGGTAGTACTCACTCATTTGTAGATACTGCCACTGCTGCAAAACTACCAGGCCTGCAGAAATGTACAGCAATCAAGGTCAGAGTTGCAAATGGAGGAATTATGAGCTGCTGCAGTTACATTCCCCAGTGTCAGTGGTCAGTGCAGGGAAATCTGTTTGAACATGATCTCAGAGTTTTACCCCTCAGTTGTTATGATGGAATTTTGGGAATGGACTGGTTATCAAAGTATAGTCCAATGATAGTTGACTGGGAACAAAAGTGGATGACATTTGCTGTAAATGGAAAAACAGTAACATTGCAAGGAATAGCACCAGTAGAATTTGCTTACACCATCATTGAACTGTCAGTAGTAACCGAGGAAAATGCATCTAAGATACTACCAGAAATTCAGGAGTTGGTTGAGGAATATAAAGATGTTTTTTCAATTCCAGTTGGACTTCCACCAGAAAGAGCATGTGATCATTCTATTCATCTATACCAGGTGCTAGGCCATTTTCTCTCAAACCATATAGATTGGCCCCTGAATTAAAGGATGAAGTTGAAAAACAAATTCAGGAAATGCTTGACTCTGGAGTGATTAGAAGAAGTAACAACCCCTTCTCTTCTCCCATTCCGTTGGTCAAAAAGAAGGATCATACTTGGAGATTGGTTGTGGACTACAGACATCTGAATGTAATCACTATTAAAGGAAATTTTCCTATGCCAGTAATTGATGAGTTGCTGGATGAACTGCATGGAGCTCAATAGTTCACCAAGCTTGATCTTAGGGCTGGATATCATCAAATCAGACTAGCTCCTGGTGAAGAATATAAGACTGCCTTTAAAACACATCATGGTCACTTTGAATTCAGAGTGGTGGGCTATGGTCTTACTGGTGCACCTAACACATTCCAGGGAGCAATGAATGTCACATTATCTCAGGAACCAGAAATGTTGAGATATTTTGTGCTAGTATTCTTCGATAATATTTTTATTTTCAGTGTGACTCTGAAACAACATCTCTAGCATGTCAGAAGAGTACTGCAGGTGCTAAGGAGAGATCAGTGGTATGTCAAAATGTCCAAGTGTGAGTTTCCATCTAAAAAATTACTCTACCTGGGCCACATCATTAGCAAAGATGGTGTGTCAACAAACCCAGAAAAGATCAGTACTATTGAACAATGGCCAACACCTGTTTCTGTTAAGGAAGTCAGAAGTTTCTTGGGATTGGCAGGATACTACAGAAAATTTATTCGCCATTTTGGTGTGATTGCAAAACCCCTGACCAATCTTCTGCGCAAGGGTACCATCTGTGTGTGGACTAGCATAGAAGAAACAACTTTCCAAACTCTTAAAGATGCATTAGTAACTACCCCAGTCTTGGCCTTGCTAGATTTCCAAAAAGTGTTCATCATTGAGATAGATGCTAGTGACTGTGGTATTGGAGCAGTTTTAATGCAGGAAGGGCATCCTCTTGCTTTTGTCAGCAAGGCATTGGGCCCACGCAATCAGACTCTCTCAGTGTATGAAAAGGAGTTCTTGGCCATCTTGCTAGCTATAGAACAGTGGCGCTCATATTTGCAACTCAAAGAATTTCAGATAATCACTGATCAGAGAGCCTTGGTCATCTTGACAGAACAACGGTTGCATACAGCCTGGTGATACGTCTCCAACGTATCTATAATTTTTGATTGCTCCATGCTATATTATCTTCTGTTTTGGATGTTTATGGGCTTTATTATACACTTTTATATTATTTTTGAGACTAACCTATTAACCCAGAGCCCAGTGCCAGTTTCTGTTTTTTTCCTTGTTTTAGAGTATCGTAGAAAAGTAAAATCAAACGGTGTCCAATTGACCTGAAACTTCACGGAACTTATTTTTGGAAGGAAAGTAACCTGGGAGACTTGGAGTCCACGTAAGGGAAGCAACAAGAAAGCCACGAGGCAGGGGGGCGCGCCCTCCACCCTCGTGGCCCCCTAACGTACTTCTTCCGCCTATATATCTCCATATACCCTAAAACGATCGGGGAGCACAATAGATCGGGAGTTCCGCTGCCAGAAGCCTCCGTAGCCACCGAAAGCCAATCTAGACCCATTCCGGCACCCTGTCGGAGGGGGAATCCCTCTCCGATGGCTATCTTCATCATCCCGATGCTCTCCATGACGAGGAGGGAGTAGTTCTTCCTCGGGGCTGAGGGTATGTACCAGTAGCTATGTGTTTGATCTCTCTCTCTCTCTCGTGTTCTTGATTTGGTACAATCTTGATGTATCGCGAGCTTTGCTATTATAGTTGGATCTTATGTTTCTCCTTCCCCTCTACTCTCTTGTAATGGATTGAGTTTCCCCTTTGAAGTTATCTTATCAGATTGAGTCTTTAAAGATTTGAGAACACTTGATGTATGTCTTGCCGTGCATATCTGTGGTGACAATGGGATATCACGTGATTCACTTGATGTATGTTTTGGTGACCAACTTACGGGTTCCGCCCATGAACTTATGATGAAGCATGGACTAGCAAGACGTTAATTCGCGCGTGTAGATGGCCCGATCTTTCACAACGATGCTTGATCAACAGTTCATCCCCCTGTTCCTCCTCGCAACCTCTAGGATAATTTTCACCCACGTACAAAAATACACGAATGAAAATAATGATCCCCTTGGATCAGCACGTAGGCGTCGATGTAATGATCAACCCTCCGTCGCTAGTAAATTTCCATGATGGGAAAATCACTGATGGTACACAAGATATGGCCGTCCAAAACCTGGACGTTTTAATGTGTTATTCATAACTCATCAATAAACTCCAAACTCATCTCCCTGTTACATGGTCGCCATCCACTTTTATATAACCAACGCATGGCCTAAGGCCCACACCACCTAGACTCCTAAGTAGTACGTAACTAGTACAACTTGCCATCACGATTTATATGGCACGCAATTAGCACAAGGAAAACTACTAGCTAAAAAGAAGATATACTTCCTATTTTTAAAATAAAACACTATTCTCCATGTAATTAGGACCCAACGTGCAACTCTATCGTCCCTTTTTTAATCCATCGGGGAGGTGTACGAAAGTTGGGCTGCACCTTGCCACGTATGGGTTCCTCCATAATCTCAAGTTTGTTGCCGTGATGAGCATATACTTCTTGGAAAGGATCTGACTTCCTTTTATTTATCAAACCAAATTGATATATTGGCTTAATATATGGACATGGCTCACATGGCTTCTGCGATTCTCTTATATCTCCTTGTGTATGTGCATGTACAAGATTTATACAAGCACGTCTACACATCAATTTGTTGTCCAAATTACCAGCTTGACGTGCACCCATCTTCGCGGCACGAATACCTGGACCGCATAGCAAACGTTCCTTGCCATCTCTGCCGGTGTGCAATATATCTGGACAACTTATAATTGTACCAGCATCCTCGAATAGACTCTCCTTGCTCACCATAGTTGGTTCGAGTTTAGTAGCAGCCGCACTTGATAATATTCTAGACGTTGCAATGTGCGTATCAACTTATGCATAGGGGTTGGCACACGTTTTCGTCGTGATTCTCCGGTAGAAACTTTGGGGCACTCTTTGAGGTTCTATGTGTTGGTTGAATAGATGAATCTGAGATTGTGTGATGCATATCGTATAATCATACCCACGGATACTTGAGGTGACATTAGGGTTTTGGTTGATTTGTGTCTTAAGGTGTTATTCTAGTACGAACTCTAGGGCTGTTTGTGACACTTATAGGAATAGCCCAACGGATTGATTGGAAAGAATAACTTTGAGGTGGTTTCGTACCCTACCATAATCTCTTCATTTGTTCTCCGCTATTAGTGACTTTGGAGTGACTTTTGTTGCATGTTGAGGGATAGTTATGTGATCCAATTATGCTATTATTGTTGAGAGAACTTCCACTAGTGAAAGTACGAACCCTGGGCCTTATTTCAACGCATTGCAATACCGTTTATGCTCACTTTTATCATTAGTTACCTTGCTGTTTTTATATTTTCAGATTACAAAAACCTTTATCTACCATCCATATACCACTTGTATCACCATCTCTTCGCCGAACTAGTGCACCTATACAATTTACCATTGTATTGGGTGTGTTGGGGACACAAGAGACTCTTTGTTATTTGGTTGCAGGGTTGCTTGAGAGAGACCATCTTCATCCTACACCTCCCACGGATGATAAACCTTAGGTCATCCACTTGAGGGAAATTTTCTACTATCCTACAAACCTCTGCACTTGGAGGCCCAACGACGTCTACAAGAAGAAGGTTGTGTAGTAGACATCAAGCTCTTTTCTGGCGCCGTTGCCGGGGAGGTGAGTGCTTGAAGGTGCATCTTTAGATCATGCAATCGAATCTTTTTGTTTCTTGTTTTAGCACTAGTTTAGTTTATAAAAGAAAACTATAAAAAATGGAATTGAGTTTGTCTCATACGCTTCATCTTTTTAATATCTTTCGTGAGTATGATGGAAAGGAAAATTGTGCCAAAGTGTTAGAAGAAGAATGCATTAAAATGTTTGGCACTAAATCTTTGAATGATGAGCATGATTGCAATGTTGTTAGTATGAACTCCTTGAATATCCATGGTACTAATGATGATTGCACTAGTTATGATGAAAATGTCTCCTATAAACATGTCAACTTTTGTGGAGTGCATTGGGTTTGCAAGTATACACCAAATAGGGAAGATAGATACTGCAAGAGGCATAAGCATTTAGAAACTAAATGGTTGCAAGAAAGGCTAGAAGTTTGTGCTGAAAATTTGAATTTTCTTAGTCGTACTTGTGAACTTTGCAATGAACATGATCATTTCAGTACCCAATGCAAATTGTTTCATGATCGTATCGCATCCAAAAATTGTGATGACTTGATTTCTGTTGCACATCATAATGAACTTAGTTTGCTCTTGGGTTATGAAGAAATGAAACGTATAACTAAGGATATTCCAAAATTTTCCCTTGATAGAGTTCTTCAATTTGATCTAGAGGAAATTTATATGTATTGTGCGGTGAATTGCATTGAAAATCCTTATATTGCCAACTACATAAAGAGAAGAAAAGAAATAGAAGATGAAGAGAATACTAATTAAAGGGAAGAGACTTCCCAATACCCTCCTATTATTTCTTATGATGAATTAGGTAACAAGGAGGAGCCTCCTATTCAACCAATCTCATTAATAAGGAGCTTCAAAAAGAGGATTGAACCCACACATGATGTGGTGAAGAAGAAGAAAAGAAAAAGGAAGAGAGGTAAAAAGACATATCTCCCAAATAATGTTGCTCCTATTACTATTGTGCCTCATGAAAATATAATTGTGGAAGATAATGATAGTTCTTATGATCTTGAAAATCTTTTTGGCACTTGCTTGGAAGAATATGATAATTGCTATACTATTGGTGCTATCCATACTATTAATGATGAGAGTGATTATGCTTATGATATGAAAAGGCCCAAGCTTGGGGATGCTATGTTTGATGAAGATGATGTTTTTGAGAATATATTTGCTGCAATTAATGTTTGTCCCAAGCTTGGGGATGCTAGGTTTAATGAAGATGATATTTTTAGTCTCCCAAGTTTTGATATGCAAATTTATAATGATGATAGCATGCCTCCTACCTATGATGATTATTGCGATGATACTTATGCTATAAAAAGTAGTGATTATATTTATAAAACTTGTCATGATTATGATTACCCCTTCTCTGAACATTACTCTTTTAATGTGGAAACAATTTATAGTATTCGAGTCTCTTATGACGCTCCCACTATTCCGAATGAGAAGAATTTTGCTTATGTGGAGAGTAATAAAAATTCTATGCTTGTAGATCATGAAAATAATGCTTTAGGTGCTGTTTATATTGTTGAATTCATTCATGATGCTACTGAAAATTATTATGAGGGAGGAATATATGCTCGTAGGAATTGTAATAATATCAAGTTTCCTCTCTATGTGCTTAAAGTTTTGAAGTTATGCTTGTTTTACCTTCCTATGCAAGTTGATTCTTGTTCCCACAAGTTGTTTGCTCACAAAATCCCTATGCATAGGAAGTGAGTTAGACTTAAATGTCCTATTCATATTCTTCATGATGCTCTCTTTATGTTTCAATTCTTATCATTTATGTGAGCATCATTGAAATCATCATGCCTAGCTAGGGGCGCTAAACGATAGCGCTTGTTGGGAGGCAACCCAATTTTATTTTTGTTCCTTGCTTTTTGTTACTGTTTAATAATAAATAATTCATCTAGCCTCTGTTTAGATGTGGTTTTATGCTTTTAATTAGTGTTTGTGCCAAGTAAAACCTTTGGGAAGACTTGGGGAAAGTCTTGTTGATCATGCTGTAAAAAACAGAAACTTTAGCGCTCACGAGAATTGCTGCCATTTTTATTTGGAAAGTGATATTTAGTTAATTATTTTTTCAGATGATTAATAGATAAATTACTCAGGTCCATCAATTTATTTGAGAATTTTATGGGTTCCATAAGTTTGCGTTAGTTACAGATTACTACAGACTGTTCTGTTTTTGACAGATTCTGTTTTTGTGTGTTGTTTGCTTATTTTAATGAATCTATGGCTAGTAAAAGAGTTTATAAACCATAGATAAGTTGTAATACATTAGGTTTAACACCAATATAAATAAAGAACAAGTTCATTACAGTACCTTGAAGCGGTGTTTTGTTTTCTTTCGCTAACGGAGCTTACGAGTTTTCTGTTAAGTTTTGTGTTGTGAAGTTTTCAATTTTGGGTAAAGATTCGATGGACTATGGAATAAGGAGTGGCAAGAGCCTAAGCTTGGGGATGCCCAAGTCACCCCAAGGTAATATTAAAGGACAACTAAGAGCCTAAGCTTGGGGATGCCCTGGAAGGCATCCCCTCTTTCATCTTCGTTCATCGGTAACTTTACTTGGAGCTATATTTTTATTTACCACATGATATGTGTTTTGCTTGGAGCGTCTTTTTATTTTTATTTAGTTTTGCTTGATATTTGAATAAAATACCAAGATCTGAAATTATTAAATGTTAGAGAGTCTTCACATAGTTGCATAATTATTTGACTACTCATTGATCTTCACTTATATCTTTCGAAGTAGTTTGTCATTTGCTCTAATGCTTCACTTATATCTTTTTAGAGCATGGTGGTGGTTTTATTAATAGAAACTATTGATCTCTCATGCTTCACTTAGATTATTTTGAGAGTCTTAAATAGCATGGTAATTTTCTTAAATAAATCCTAATATGCTAGGTATTCAAGATTAGTAAAATTTTCTTAGGAGTGTTTTGAATACTAAGAGAAGTTTGATGCTTGATGATTGTTTTGAGATATGGAGGTAATAATATCAAAGTCATGCTAGTTGAGTAGTTGTGAAATTGAGAAATGCTTGTGTTGAAGTTTGCAAGTCCCGTAGCATGCATGTATGGTAAACGTTATGTGACAAATTTGAAATATGAGGTGTTATTTGATTGTCTTCCTTATGAGTGGCGGTAGGGGACGAGCGATGGTCTTTTCCTTCCAATCTATCCCCCTAGGAGCATGCGCGTAGTGATGAGGTTTTTGATGACTTGTAGATTTTTGCAATAAGTATGTGAGTTCTTTATGACTAATGTTGAGTCCATGGATTATACACACTCTCACCCTTCCATCCTTGCTAGCCTCTTCGGTACCGTGCATTGCCCTTTCTCACATTGAGAGTGGTGCAAACTTCGCCGGTGCATCCAAACCCCGTGATATGATACGCTCTTTCACACATAAACCTCCTTATATCTTCCTCAAAACATCCACCATACCTACCTATTATGGCATTTCCATAGCCATTCCGAGATATATTGCCATGCAACTTTCCACCATTCCGTTTATCATGACACATTCATCATTGTCATATTGCTTAGCATGATAATGTAGTTGACATAGTATTTGTGGCAAAGCCACCATTCATAATTCTTTCATACATGTCACTCTTGGTTCATTGCATATCCCGGTACACTGCCGGAGGCATTCATATAGAGTCATCTTTGTTCTAGTATCGAGTTGTAATCATTGAGTTGTAAATAAATAGAAGTGTGATGATCATCATTTTCTAGAGCATTGTCCCAAGTGAGTAATATATAAAAAAAGAGAAGGCCAAAAAAAGAGAAAGGCCATAAAAAAAGGGAGAAGGCCCAAAAAAGAAGAAGAGAAAGGCCATAAAAAAAGAGAAGGCCCCCAAAAAATGAGAGAAAAAGAGAGAAGGGCAATGCTACTATCCTTTGCCACACTTGTGCTTCAAAGTAGCACCATAATCTTCATGATAGAGAGTCTCTTGTTTTGTCACTTTCTTATACTAGTGGGAATTTTTCATTATAGAACTTGGCTTGTATATTCCACCAATGGGCCTCCTCAAGTGCCCTAGGACTTCGTGAGCAAGCAAGTTGGATGCACACCCACTTAGTTTCTTTTGTTGAGGTTTCATACATTTATAGCTCTAGTGCATCTGTTGCATGGCAATCCCTACTTCTTGCATTAACATCAATTGATGGGCATCTCCATAGCTCATTGATTAGCCTCGTTGATGTGTGACTTTCTCCTTTTTGTCTTCTCCACATAACCCCCATCATCATATTCTATTCCACCCATAGTGCTATATCCATGGCTCGCGCTCATGTATTGCGTGAAAGTTTATGAGTTTGAGATTACTAAAGTATGAAACAATTGCTTGGCTTGTCATCGGGTTTGTGCATGATGAGAGCATTCTTGTGTGACTAAAATGGAGCATGACTAAACTATATGATTTTGTAGGGATGAACTTTCTTTGGCCATGTTATTTTGAGAAGACATGATTGCTTAGTTAGTATGCTTGAAGTATTATTATTTTTATGTCAATATGAACTTCTATCTTGAATCTTTCAGATCTGAATATTCATACCACAATTAAGAAGAATTACATTGAAATTATGCCAAGTAGCACTCCACATCAAAAATTCTGTTTTTATCATTTACCTACTCGAGGACGAGCAGGAATTAAGATTGGGGATGCTGATATGTCTCCAACGTATCTATAATTTTTGATTGCTCCATGCTATATTATCTTCTGTTTTGGATGTTTATGGGCTTTATTATACACTTTTATATTATTTTTGGGACTAACCTATTAACCCAGAGCCCAGTGCCAGTTTCTGTTTTTTCCTTGTTTTAGAGTATCGCAGAAAAGGAAAATCAAACGGAGTCCAATTGACCTGAAACTTCACGGAACTTATATTTGGAAGGAAAGCAACCTAGGAGACTTGGAGTCGACGTAAGGGAAGCAATGAGGAAGCCACGAGGCAGGGGGCGCGCCCACCCCCTGGGTGCGCCCTCCACCCACGTGGGCCCCTCGTGGCTCCCCTGACGTACTTCTTCCGCCTATATATCTCCATATACCCTAAAATGATCGAGGAGCACAATAGATCGGGAGTTACACCGCCAGAAGCCTCCGTAGCCACCGAAAGCGAATCTAGACCCATTCCGGCACCCTACCGGAGGGGGAATCCCTCTCCGGTGGCTATCTTCATCATCTCGATGCTCTCCATGACGAGGAGGGAGTAGTTCTCCCTCGGGGCTGAGGGTATGTACCAGTAGCTATGTGTTTGATCTCTCTCTCTCTCTCATGTTCTTGATTTGGCACGATCTTGATGTATCGCGAGCTTTGGTATTATAGTTGGATCTTATGTTTCTCCCCCCTCTACTCTCTTGTAATGGATTGAGTTTCCCCTTTGAAGTTATCTTATCGGATTGAGTCTTTAAAGATTTGAGAACACTTGATGTATGTCTTGCCGTGCATATCTGTGGTGACAATGGGATATCACATGATTCACTTGATGTATGTTTTGGTGAACAACTTGCGGGTTCCGCCCATGAACTTATGCATAGGGGTTGGCACACGTTTTCGTCGTGATTCTCTGGTAGAAACTTTGGGGCACTCTTTGAGGTTCTATGTGTTGGTTGAATAGATGAATCTGAGATTGTGTGATGCATATCATATAATCATACCCACGGATACTTGAGGTGACATTGGAGTTTCTAGGTGACATTAGGGTTTTGGTTGATTTGTGTCTTAAGGTGTTATTCTAGTATGAACTCTAGGGCTGTTTGTGACACTTATAGGAATAGCCCAACAGATTGATTGGAAAGAATAACTTTGAGGTGGTTTCGTACCCTACCATAATCTCTTCGTTTGTTCTCCGCTATTAGTGACTTTGGAGTGACTCTTTGTTGCATGTTGAGGGATAGTTATGTGATCCAATTATGCTATTATTGTTGAGAGAACTTGCACTAGTGAAAGTATGAACCCTAGGCCTTGTTTCAATGCATTGCAATACCGTTTACGCTCACTTTTATCATTACTTACCTTGCTGTTTTTATATTTTCAGATTACAAAAACCTTTATCTACCATCCATATACCACTTGTATCACCATCTCTTCGCCGAACTAGTGCACCTATACAATTTACCATTGTATTGGGTGTGTTGGGGACACAAGAGACTCTTTGTTATTTGGTTGCAGGGTTGCTTGAGAGAGACCATCTTCATCCTACGCCTCCCACGGATTGATAAACCTTAGGTCATCCACTTGAGGGAAATTTGCTACTATCCTACAAACCTCTGCACTTGGAGGCCCAACAACGTCTAGAAGAAGAAGGTTGTGTAGTAGACATCACCTGGCAGCAAAAAGCACTTACCAAATTGATGGGGTTAAACTATAAGACTGTATACAGGAAGGGAGCTGATAATCGAGCTGCAGATGCTCTTTCTCGTAGACCTCACCCAACAGCTGACTGTTACATTATATCTTCAGTTCAACCAGCTTGGATACAAGAGATCATACAAAGCTACTCAACTGACACGGCCACTCAGGCAATTCTGTAGAAACTAGCTATCGATCCTAATGCTAATCCGAAGTTTACATTACATGATGGGCTCTTGAGATATAAGAAGAGGATCTGGATTGGTCCAGACGAACAGTTGCAGCATAGAATCATTGTTAACTTTCATGCTAGCTCAGCTGGTGGCCACTCTGGTTTCCCTGTAACATTCATAAGAATTTCTCAACTCTTTTACTGGAAGAATATGAAAACCGTGATCAGATCTGTTCTGCAACAGTGTGAAACTTGCCAGCTGGCTAAACCTGAGTGAGTACCATACCCGGGATTATTGCAACCACTACCAATACCCTCCAAACCATGGGAAATGATGACGATGGATTTCATTGAAGGGATGCCTCCGTCTCGACAATTCAACTGTATCCTGGTGGTCATCGACAAATTATCCAAGTATGGTCATTTTATTGCCCTGAAACACCCTTACACTGCCAGCACAGTAGCAGAGGCCTTCTTGGATCGTGTGTATCGTCTTCATGGATTGCCAGTGTCCTTGGTGTCGGACCGCGATCCAATTTTCACTAGCTCTTTCTGGAAGGAATTCGGTAACAGAACAGGAATCAAGCTTCGCATGAGTTCAGGCCAGCATCCACAGACAGATGGGCAAACAGAGCATGTCAATCAACAGGTCGAAGGATATCTTCGCTGTTTTATCAGCGCTCACCCTCATCGTTGGTTGCAGTGGCTCCCGCTTTGCGAGCTGTGGTACAATTCCAATTGGCACTCATCCACAGGGCATTCTCCATTTGAAGTGGTCTATGGGCATGCACTTCGTTACTTTGGCATTTCTCCTGCAGATGCAATTGCCAGCTCTGATATTCATCAGTGGTTGGAAGACCGTCATGTGGGCATGGAGTCAGTTAAAAAACAATCCCTACGAGCCTAGCAATGCATGAAAGTACAAGCTGACAAGCATTGTACTGAAAGGTCGTTCAAAGTGGGTGACTCTGTTTTTCTAAAGATGCAACCCTACATTCAATCTTCTATTGCTCCACGGGCGAATCATAAATTGGCCTTCAAGTACTTTGGTCCATTTCCAATTACAGAGAAGATTGGCACAGTGGCTTATAAACTAGCTCTGCCTGAAAACTGCCGCGTTCATCCGATCTTCCATGTTTCCTTGCTTAAAAAGCACATCAAAGCTGATCAAGAGGTATTTCCTATGTTGTCGTCCCCTAATGCACTTTTGCAGGTCCCAGCTAGAATCCTTGATCGCCGCCTGGTCCAGCAGGGAAACAAGTCGATCGCTCAAGTTTTGATCAAGTGGAGCCGTTCGCCTGAATCCATGGCTACCTGGGAGGACCAGGAGATGCTAAAGCAAAATTTTCCTCGGGCACCGGGGGCAAGCCGCTTCGGTTCCAGGGGGATTGTCAGTGACTCTGCCGCTACTGCAACGACAAGGCGTGATAAGCTACAGGGCGAACCGGCAAGCAACGACAAGGCCAGGCCCAGGAGCATCCAGAAGCAGCCTGCTCGGTCATTTGGGCCGGAATGGGTCCAGTAGACAAGTGTATTAGTAACCTAGTGAGACTTGTAACGGGTGGGCGGATGGAATGACTTCGGTCGTCTGGATAGGATAGGAGTGACTAGCGTGTGTAGTTCCTCCGTTCTTCCCCTCCTTTGATTTGAGTCTCGAATCTGTAAGAAACTAGACACTAAATCGAAGAGAGAGTTAATTGGTGCTTACAGAATGTCCCAGATCTCAGGTAAAATCGCTCAAGCCACCCAAAACTATACTAGCCAGGATTCGTACATTGCTACGAAACCATAATAAATTTAGCTGAAAGGTTACTTGGAACGTGTTAATGTTTGAAATATCCATGCACGTTCAGTTGGATTGATTATGAGGGTACCCGCTCCAATAATATAAACAGTTTTGCTAAAGCCCTGGTAATTTACTGAAGAAAAATGCTAGCAGTAGCTTTTGCACATTGCCTTATCGGCGGTGGTGAGTCCCAACCCAGCATGTAATAGTAGCGCGTCAGATCTACCTGAAACAGAACGGGCAAGGGCACCATGGTAAACGAATTCCTACCCGAGGCATGAGTTAATTAGAATGGAAGGCCGGGCCGAGGTTGTAGAGAGATGAGATAAGATGGTAAGATTACCGCCGGGGGCGAAACAACGGAAGCAGGGGCGAAGATTTTGCGCTGCTGAGAACGCGAGGCGGAGGCGGAGGCAGAGCGGGAGGAGGACTGCGACTGCGGCGTTGCCGCATCGGCGCCAATGAACGTCTAAGACTCGGAGCCATCCGCCCTGCGCCAGCAGCAACGGCAGCGACGTGTTTGCTGGCTACTGGCTACTGCTACCTCTTGAGCACTGCGTTGGATTTCCTTGAAGAGGAAAGGATGATGCAGCAAAGTAGCGTAAGTATTTCCCTCAGTTTTTGAGAACCAAGGTATCAATCCAGTAGGAGGCTACGCGCGAGTCCCTCGTACCTGCACAAAACAAATAACTCCTCGCAACCAACGCGATAAGAGGTTGTCAATCCCTTCACGGTCACTTACGAGAGTGGGATCTGATAGATATGATAGAATAATACTTTTGGTATTTTTGTGATAAAGATGCAAAGTAAAATAAAAGCAAAGTAAAAAAGCAAAGGAAATAACTAAGTATTGGAAGATTAATATGATGAAGATAGACCCGGGGGCCATAGGTTTCACTAGTGGCTTCTCTCAAGAGCATAAGTATTTTACGGTCGGTGAACGAATTACTGTTGAGCAATTAACAGAATTGAGCATAGTTATGAGAATATCTAGGTATGATCATGTATATAGGCATCACGTCCGAGACAAGTAGACCGACTCCTGCCTGCATCTACTACTATTACTCCCCTCATCGACCGCTATCCAGCATGCATCTAGAGTATTAAATTCATGAAAACAGAGTAACGCTTTAAGCAAGATGACATGATGTAGAGCGATAAATTCATGCAATATGATAAAAAACCCATCTTGTTATCCTCAATGGAAACAATACAATGCGTGCCTTGCTGCCCCTACTATCACTGGGAAAGGACACCGCAAGATTGAACCCAAAGCTAAGCACTTCTCCCATTGCAAGAAAGATCAATCTAGTAGGCCAAACCAAACTGATAATTCGAAGAGACTTGCAAAGATAACCAATCATACATAAAAGAATTCAGAGAAGATTCAAATATTGTTCATAAATAATCTTGATCATAAACCCACAATTCATCGGTCTCAACAAACACACCGCAAAAAGAAGATTACATCGAATAGATCTCCACAAGAGAGGGGGGGAACATTGTATTGAGATCCAAAAAGAGAGAAGAAGCCATCTAGCTAATAACTATGGACCCGAAGGTCTGAGGTAAACTACTCACACTTCATCGGAGAGGCTATGGTGTTGATGTAGAAGCCCTCTGTGATGGATGCCCCCTCCGGCGGAGCTCCGGAACAGGCCCCAAGATGGGATCTCGTGGATACAGAAAGTTACGGCAGTGGAATTAGGGTTTGGCTCCGTATCTGATCGTTTGGGGGTACGTAGGTATATATAGGAGAAAGGAGTACGTCGGTGGAGCAACAGGGGGCCCACGAGGGTGGAGGGTGCACCTGGGGGGGGGTAGGCACGCCCCCTACCTCGTGGCCTTCCAGTTGGTTGCTTGACGTAGGGTCCAAGTCTCCTGGGTCTTGTTCGTTCCAAAAATCACGCTCCCGAAGGTTTCATTCCGTTTGGACTCCGTTTGATATTCCTTTTCTTCGAAACTCTAAAATAGGCAAAAAACAGCAATTCTGGGTTGGGCCTCCGGTTAATAGGTTAGTCCCAAAAATAATATAAAAGTGAATAGTAAAGCCCAATAATTTCCAAAACAGTAGATAAAATAGCATGGAGCAATCAAAAATTATAGATACGTTGGAGACGTATCAGCAACCGCTCGGGGGAATCAGCGCACCAAGGGTCATTTGCTTTGTTCAAGCTTTTTTTTCACGAATACGCATAGATTGCGTATCATTGCATTGATAGAAGAAGTTAGAATGAGTATATGGGATGGTACAACACATGACACAGACACAAATGTGTGAACATGATGCCCGGAGCGGAGAGGAGAGACACGACTAAACTCGCTGACCAGAAAAACAAACCAAACAACAACAAGACGACCAAAACTTCGTAGGCGACACCAAGGACGCCACGAACAACCAAGACAACGCCTTCATGAAGGAGAGCGACACCGAGACGCCATCACCGTCCGATCCGGACTCGGACCTAGGGTTTCCCCTGATGCTCGAAGAGGGTCACAGAACAGCCATGGCAGCGCCTCCGGGAAGGGAACGACACCAGCGGGTGTCACCGCTGCCAGCATAAAGTGCAAGGATTTCGCCTTGGCCAATTCCAAACGAACCCAAGCTGTTGGAACACGAGTCGAAGAGGGGGTCGTTGGGCGTTGGACGGAGGTGCAACTGTGGGGAGGGGAGCCACACGCGACGCCAAAGGAGGCGACGTGCATCACCGGGTGCACGAACTCCGGAGGAGGGCGAGGATGCGTGACTGCATGGAATGGGAGGCGGCGGGGATGGGATGGTGATCGTAGCCCCGGGTGAGCCAAGATCTGGAAGGAGGCGCAGATCGGGCAGCCGAGACCGAAGCAGCAGGGGCGCCGACGGGCCTAGGGAGCTAGAAGGGGGCTGAGACGAAGATGCATCGGGATGGATGGCCAACCAAGGGACCGTAGGGTGGTAGAGGTGCGGATATGCCAAGAAACCAATGAGCCAAGGGGGCCGGAAAAGCGCAGCGCCCGTGGCTTGCCGGTTCCAAAGCCGTGTCGGCCGACCATGGATGCGGGAAGGGGACGCAGGTCCATGGCCGTCGGGCTGAAGCCGCCCTTGTGAGGGAGGGGGAGGTGGTGGTGGGGTGTGTTCACTATATGTGTTATGTGCATATTGTGTATTGGGCCCGCCTCCTAGTTCCTTGTATAGTTGAGGTCTGTGGCCCACCTTTGTATATCATATATACGTGCCTATGCATGGAGAGTAATACATCGTGCAATCATAATCTCATACAGGGTGGTGGAGGTCGTGTCGGAGTGGTCTCACGCGCATCCAAATACCCAACCTGCGAGCTACATGAGGCAGTCACTGTTGGGTACATCCTCAACCAGTAACCTCCATCGTTGCCTCCCGAAGAGGCGGACCTAAAGCTCGAGGAGAGGGTTGGAGGGTGGGGGTCGGGAGGGGTGTATTGTAGCCCTCAAAACGTGAGGGCTACAGACCACCCCACCTCCGAACGTGAAACTCAAAGTGAGCAGCGGCACTGAAGTAAAAAAGATTTTGTCGCTGGGACTTAACCCGATCTCTCGGCTGAGAGCCGAGCCTCCTGACCACCTAAACTACTCACAAAGTGTTACTCCATCAGCGTTTAGATCACTACTAGAACATTTTAACATTTTTCGAGTAACTGGCTTTTGCTAACTCCCTCCCTGAAATTAGCAGTAGTAGTGTAAGATGGAGGTTAATACAGCATCAACTATCCATTTACAGTGGAAAAATTCTGGAATTGCAAGCTTTACTTGCATTAGCAAATACTCCCTCCGTTCACTATTACAAGATGTTTTGGACATTTTATGATTTGAATTACATATCCACTGAAATGAGTGAACAAATATACTAAATATGTCTACATACATTTGATTTGGAAAAACAAATTAGAACATCTTATAACAATGAACGGAGGGAGTAGTAGTTTTGGAATTTAGTACCTTCGAAAATAATAACTTGATCTGGCTTTCGCTTCCAAGGATTAGCTAATGTAGAAGTCGACAAGCAATTCCCTGTAAGCCCCGGGTACAGTGATATCATTCCATTGGGAAAGCGTGCAATAAAGCATGCTATACATACGAGGACATACACACGTAGTATCATTGAAAATGAATTGAACTCAAGATTGGATCAAATATGTCATACCTTAAATGAGGCCATCATCTTCATTTCCTCGTGGTTTGAACAAGGAGGACATCGTTTCTACGTACTTTCTAGTGTGGGTGACTGAGTGTGCACTGTTGCTCTGTATTTAGAGATGAGAGGCCACTCATGAGAACTAATAACCACATAAAAAAATCCAAAGCCTTAGTACAATTACAGTCATAACAACACTTAAGGGTTCGACAATCATTCAGTGTTTCAGACGACATGCGAGCTACTACCTCCGTTCGGAAATAAATGACTCTGTTTTAATTCAAATAGGAGTACTATTCAGAGACTAAAACCAACAGTAGAGGTGCAGCCCTCGCCCCTCGCCGAGCAGCCTGGTCATGATGTCCAAGAAAAGAAAGAAAAACCGCGTGATGTGCGTGCGGCTTGGTTCGGTGAACTTTGATGCCGTCGTGTTGTGCGATTATTGTGACGCCCACAGCATCTCGCTGCTGATTGCCCTCTGTTAAAGATGCCAAAGCCGGTGATTACCACTCATGGTGTTTGCGGCCACCATCTGTTCTTCCAAGCAAAAACACCATCAAGTTGTAGGCCTCGTTTTGTGAGTGCTAAAGCAGGGCTGCTGGTACAGGTGCTCGATGCTTCATTGTCGGCTTCTCAAGTGGTTCTCAGTTTTTTTGGATAAAGGATAATTTTGCTGAACGAACGGCCTGACCACTGTGTAGCAAAAATGCACACAACCAACCTAATTGTTCGACATGGTAAAACAAGTCAACATAAATGCCAAGAATAAAGTCATATGAGACTGAAACTATTCCTATGTTGAGTGAGCCGATGGCCCGATCCGAAGATTATGTTGTCACCCATATTGTGTAAAGTGAATTTGCACTTATGTTGCCCATGTTTAAACCGAGTGTAGATTTTTATGGGATATCACTTCGATTTGTCTTTTAATAACTAATAATTACAAAGGATTGTAAATATCCTTTTTTTATTTCCTACATAAATGAGCAATTTTAGGTGATAAATTAAGTCATAAAGTAAGTATATTGGGCATGAAGGTCAATTCAAATCAACAAGAGCGGCACAACAGTGTCTGTCCAAATGAGAAGACGAACGTGCCGTCTGCCACCTAGTATGTGACATCATGGCAGCCAATTTCCGTGAAAGGGTCTTGGGCTGATTCACACCGGAGGCGCTCCAAACACCCATTCCGCCGGTCTGAACTATAAGGGAGGGAAAACCCCTTCGCCGCGAGAGGACGAACGTGAAAATCATTCATCAGAGCCACTAGGGCGCCGACATTGCTATAGCCATCTGCACTATAGCCTACATCTCCATTAGGCATAAAACTTGTAATCAAGAGTACATCCCGATCAACAACGTTTGTAAGGCTTACAATCTATTCATTTGTAAGTATCAACCTTTACAATGTCTATTGCTTGTGATTTATTCGCTACGTATGAGTAGTTCCCTCATGCCAAGGACCGAGGCATAGCCTCTATAGAGTCAAATCAAGCAAAAGACAAAGAAAGCTTTAAGAGAGTTTGTTGTCCCATGCCTTCTTGATGGTGAATCTCCTACTGCTTCTTCCAATTCTAAAACTGAGGTTGTCCTGTTGACTTTGCCCTTCCATAGACATAGAGCACCAAGTTTCGCCAAAAACTAGTCTAGCCCGGGGACTTTCAGTAACTTGATGGAAGGCTTTTTTACATCAGTCATCTCTTCAAGCCTTCCCCGCTTTATTAGTTCTATGACAGTTTGACTTGGATTGATGATTTTCACACAGTCCTTCTTCTTTGAAAATGTGCCCCAGAGATTCCATTGCTATACGCCTATCAATGGCTTTAGCATGAAAACTATGACATCGAGCCATGCTAAACTGCCAAAGTTTATGCTGTAGTGTAGCACGAGGCTTCAACCTTCTCCTTGTACTGTTGCATCGCCGCATCATGTTCAATTGGAAAGTCTGAAAAAGGTGCTTCGAACTCCTTGTTGAGGGTCTCAGGTTACCAAACAAAGCCCCATGTATGTGAGTTAAGGGATTGTTGGTTTACCCTTGAGTTAACGTTATTTCTATGCGTTGCACAACGATTTTATCTCTTGTATCTACCTCATTCCTAGGGCTTGCAGGTGCTCAAGATATCGAATATCGAGCAAGGAAAGGTTAAGGGCAGAGAGGAGTCAAAAGGCTATGCTGAACTCGGGGAAAGTAAGGTTAGTATGGTAGCTAAAAGTTAGTCTTGGGGGTAGATAAGGTGCAATCATTAAAGCCCAATGCTTTAGTCCGGTTATTCCATAATAACTGAGGTGCCCATGTGCGCTAGAAGGGCCTTGGTTGGACAATAAAAGCTTGATTCGGTAGTAGTCGGTCGTGGGGTTATTTGGGCGCATCTTCAACAACAACATGTTGAAAAAAAATGTAACAATGTTTACCATTGCCACGTAGATTATCTAGATAGTGTCTCGAGTGCAAGCACACGACTGTAGGTGAAACCTTTAGCCCTAGTCTATTTGTTTTATTATTTTATTTTAGTCATCTCCGTGGTTTGATCCAAAAATGGAACTCTTTGTGATCTTGAGCATAAATAAAGTGATAATTAATCATACCGCAACAAACACACCGAAAAATTACATCAAATGGATCACTATCATGTAGGGCCTACAACTGATGTGATCTTTGCATTGAGAAACAAGGAAGAGAGAGATCGTCTAGCTACTGCTATGGATCAATAGTCCAAAGAAAAGCATTCATAAACTATCATGGTGTCAACTAGGTTAATATAGATGGGCACCGAGATGATTTCTCCCTCCAACGGAGTAACGGAAAAGGCCTCCAGATTGGATCACTTCAGAACAGAGAGGGTTTGAACTAGAAGTGCAAGATAGGAGTGGTCCAAAATCCCCCTAAAATTAAGACTTCGCTACAAATTGAATGTCTTTGAGAATGGCAAATCGAACGTTTTTATGGAAATTTTGGTTGTCTGGTAATTTCCTTTAGCAAGCATGGCAAATGTTTGCAATATTCATTTTTTGCCAAGTTTTTTCATGCTTGCTAAAGGAAATTGCTATCTTCGGGACAACTAAATCTGCCATGGTTAAAAATCCAACATCATATTATTAACATTATCGAAATTTTATGGTACCCCTCTATTGACTAAAGAACACAATGTGCAAAATTTGGGAGTGAGTCTTGGTATTGAAGGACAAAAAGGGACAAAGTGGTATAAATGCATAATATGAATAATAGAAATATGAATTAGAGCTTGCCAGATGAAATTTATTATTGCAATTATCATGATCATGTTTAATTAATGCAATGCAATGGTGGCATGATGATGCAAAAGAAAAAAGTAACATGAAAGTGGTTTAAGGGGCTGTTACACCTTTTGGATGTGGCGTGGAGTACTAGGATATGTGACTATCAAATGATCCATCATCAACATGTTGATTGGAATACCGCTACGTATCAGGAGTGAAAACTCTGGTCCTGACATTTTTTGCAGGGGCTCAGAAGTGACGAAGTTGCGTCGTTACCTTGTTGAAGGCTTGGTGCAGCGGCGACTGACATCACATGTAGCTGCTGGGATTATGGAAAAGTGGTGGTGGCAGTACTTGAGTGACTTGATGATGGTGCTACTTGAGCACCTGGTTTCAAGCTCCAGGCTGAAAGACTAGGCAGCCCGAGACGGTCATGCCTAGCAATGACGGTGTTTTTACGTCGTTACCTTGTTGAAGGCATTGCTCAGATATGCTTGGACTATTTCTTCAGGGTGAAAACCTAGATTCCGATCTTGAGTGGTTGGATCTGGTGACGGCGGGTATTGAGCATCGCTCCCTTCTTGAAGGTGTTGCTGTTGAAGAACTTTGTCGCTCGTGTGGTGTCATGAGATGGTTGGTGCGGATATGGTCTGTAACACCCACGATGCGGCTATATCTCCCACGTGTCGGAGCACGACTTAGAGGCATAACCGCATTATAGGCAATGTCGCAAGAGGGGTAATCTTTACACATCCCATGTACTGAATAAGAAAGAGGTACATAGTTGGCTTACAATCGCCACTTCACACAATACATAAATTATAGCATTACAATCATCCAGACACAATCAAGGTCCGACTACGGAACCAAAATAAAGATAACCCCAAATGCATAATGTCCCCGATCACCCCAACTGGGCTCCACTGCTGACCGTCTGGAAAGGAAACGTAGTATCGTCCAAAGTCCTCATCAAACTCCCACTTGAGTTCAATCGCATCTCCTGGAATGGTATCATCGACACCTGAATCTGGTTTTTGGAAGCAATCTGTGAGTCACGGGGACTCAACAATCTCACACCCTCGCGATCAAGACTATTTAAGCTTATGGGCAGGTAAAAGGTATGAGGTGGAACTGCAGCAAGCACTAGCACATATGGTGGCTAACATACGCAAATGAGAGCGAGAAGAGAAGGCAAAGCACGTTCGAGAATCTATGATCAAGAAGTGATCCTAGACTACTTACGTTCAAACATAACACGAGACCGTGTTCTCTTCCCGAACTCCGCCGAAAAGAGACCATCACGGCTACACACACTATTGATCCATTTTAATTAAGTTAAGTTTTAGGTTTTCTACAACCGGACATTAACAAATTCCCATCTGCCCATAACCGCGGGCACGGCTTTCGAAAGTTCAAAACCCTGTAGGGGTGTCCCAACTTAGCCCATCACAAGCTCTCACGGGCAACGAAGGATATTCCTTCTCCCAGGACGACCTGATTAGACTCGGAATCCCGGTTACAAGACATCTCGGCAATGGCAAAAATAAACCAGCAAAGCCACCCGAATGTGCCGACAAATCCCGATAGGAGCTGCACATATCTCGTTCTCAGGGCACACCGGATTGTCCAAGCTTTCGGTAGGCCAGCCCAGAGTTGCCCCTGGTGGCCACCGGCAGCTGACAGGTTGGACCAACACTCAGAGGAGCACTGGCCTGGGGGGTTTAAAATAAAGATGACCCTTGAGTCCGCGGAACCCAAGGGAAAAAGGCTGTGGCAAATGGTAAAACCAAGGTTGGGCCTTGCTGGAGGAGTTTTATTCAAGGAGAACTGTCAAGGGGTTCCCATTATAACCTGACCGCGTAAGGAATGCAAAAATCAAGGAAAATAACACCGGTATGACGGAAACTAGGGCGGCAAGAGTGGAACAAAACACCAGGCATAAGGCCGAGCCTTTCACCCTTTACCAAGTATATAGGTGCATTAAAGTAAACAAGATATAATAGTGATATCCCAACAATAAACATGTTCCAACAAGGAACAAACTCCAATCTTCACCTGCAACTAGCAACGCTATAAGAGGGGCTGAGCAAAACGGTAACATAGCCAAACAACGGTTTGCTAGGACAAGGTGGGTTAGAGGTTTGACATGGCAATATGGGAGGCATGATAAAGCAAGTGGTAGGTATCAAGGCATAGGCATAGCAATAGAGCGAGCAACTAGCAAGCAAAGATAGAAGTGATTTCGAGGGTATGGTCATCTTGCCTGCAAAGTTCTCGGAGTTGACGTAAGCTTGATCCTCGTAAGCGTACTCAACTGGCTCCTCAATCACGTACTCGTCTCCCGGCTCTACCCAAAGCAAGAACACAAGCAAAGGGAACCACAACCAACCACGGCACAATGCGCAAGCAACATGATGCAAAACATGACATGATATGCGGGATGTAATATGCAATGCATATGCGTGCTTCAGAAAGGAAAGATTCAACCAGGCCTCAACTTGGCAAATCAAGAGTGCCGCTGGAAAGATGAGTTGATTTCGGTCGAAATCGATATAAAGATCACCGAAATCGGATGCACGGTTTGCAAATGGTAAGCAAAACAATAATGGCACAAAGGTGCGATTAACAGCACGATGCCATCTAAATGCATCAAGAAAAATAAGCTACTGCACTCTAACATAGCAACAAAGCACATGGCAGTGATCCACTCAAGATGCTTGACAAAATATAAATACCGAGCTACGACTAAATCACACAATAGCAGGTTCAAACAAGCATGACAAAAGTGCAAAAGATATCAGGTTCTCAGACTTAGTGAAAATAACATGTCAGGAATTAATATCAGGAAGCAATGTTTAGAGCAAGATAACAACATGCTACAGAAACATAACATGGCAAAGCAAGGCATGACATGAAACTACTCAAAGCATATAACAAAAGTCCCTTACTGACCATAAGGCAAAAGGGATCAGAAAACACAATGGCAACCATGTAGACATAGCAAGTTTCGTTAATAGATTCAGACTTGGCAGAAAACTGGGCACGTCAAAAACAGAGTTACGTAGGCATGTTTGCGAGCTCGGTGCACTCACCATAAGACATTGCATGAAAAATTAAGCATACACCCAGCAAGAGGACATGATCAATAAGCTAACCATGGCAAGAACAATCTCATAGCATGCATGGATCAACTACAACAACCTCGGCAAAATTAATTAACATGTAAACAAACTGTCAGGAGCATTTTATAGCAAAAGTAGAGCAAGATTGAGTCATGCTAAGGTACTCCATAATTGCAAACAAAGACATGGATGGATAGAGAATAACAATATCTCAAAATCATCCTTACTGAACATGCTCAAAAGAGGCATGGATCACTCTGTAGCAACAATAATACATGGCATAAAAATAACATCAGTGAAATGACTTCGAAGAATTCTAAGTCCCTGAAATCAGCAACATCACGAGAGCTACTTTGCATGCTTGTGCTAGTCACCATATTCATCACAAAAATACATGGCATACACCCCTGTAAAGATGGCATGACATAGCCCAAAACACATGTAAGGCTCAAGTTCATAGGAGGCACACATTAAACATGGCAAAAATGACAAATGTCCATAATCTGTTAAGAAACAGAAACTAACGTTACATAGCACTATTGCAACATCATTTAAGGCATCAAGATGAACTCAAATAAACATGGTGCAATGGAATGAAATGAAATGCACATGCAGACGAACAATTTGATATGCTACACGCCCAAAACGGAGCTACGGATGGGAAGTTATAATGTGATGAACATGCCTAAAAAATATTGCACACTAGGAAAAACAACCTCGAGATCTAGGTTACTCCAGCAGATCTGGCGCACGTGAACCGAGGTGGGATCGAGCTCGCCGGAGAAGAATGGTGGCCGCCGGAGTTGGATGGGGCGGCAGATCCGGCGCCGTGGGGCTCTCCTCCGGCCGGATCTCGCCGGATCCGGCGCGGGGCAAGGTGCCGGCGACGAGGCGCGGCGATGGCGGGGCGGCGAGGCGGCGACCGGGCGGCGCGGCGGCGGCCGGGTGGCACGGCGCGGCGGCGGCCGGGCGGCAGGGCGAGGCTCGGGCGGCGGAGGAGGCGAGCCGGGCGGCGGGGTCCCGCGCGAGGCGGCGGCGAATCGGGTCGGGAGGGCCTCCCGCGGGCCCTGCGGGCCGACAAAGTGGGCGCGGGCGGCGGACGAACCACAAGGCGACACGTGGCGGCGGTGCGGACGCGTCCGGCGCCGGGCGGACGTGTCCGGCGCGCGGAGGAAGGGGGGACTAGGGTTAGGGGTGTATTTGATCCGAGATTTGGACGGGGAAGGCCTATTTATACATAGAAGGAGCTAGGAGGCTTCAAATGGAGTGCGATTTTCGGCCACGCGATCATGATCGAACGACCGAGATGATGGAGGGGTTTTAGGTGGGTTTCGGGCCACTTTGGAGAGGTGTTGAGCTGCAACACACACGAGGCCTTTACGGTTCCTGGGTTAACCGTTGGAGTATCAAACGAAGTCCAAATGGCACGAAACTTGACAGGCGGTCTACCGGTAGTGAACCAAGGCCGCTTGGAAAGTCTCGGTCCAATCCGAGAACGTTTAACACTCGCACACGAAAAGAGGCAAAAGGGGACACCGGAGGACGTAGGAGTGCCGGAATGCAAAACGGACAACGGGGAAAATACTCGGATGCCTGAGACGAACACGTATGCAAATACGATGCACATGATGACATGATATGAGATGCATGACATGGACAAAATGCAAAACGAAGACAAAACCCAACCATGAGGGAATATCATAACTTAGTGCCGAAAATGGCAAGAGTTGGAATACAAATATGGCAAGTTACATACGGGCGTTACATGGTCATTGATGTAGTTTGCCAATTGTGGATCTGATCTCTTTGATGTCTTTTCTTCGCCTACGCATAGCTTTGATCTTATATGACTTTGCTATTTGGTGGCGTGTTTTTGTGTGTGTGTGTTGATGTTGGCTGTGTGCATTCTAGATATGCAGAGGCTGGGTGTTTTCATTGTGTTTGTATCCTCTTGATACTTCATTTTGAGCCAATAAAATTCACCCTTTGTCGAAAAAAAGACCTTGTTGAAGGCTTTCTCTACTTGCTCTTGTGTTGGTCTTCATTCACTGGTCTCGGCAATTAGGAAGAGAATTCTTGTCCACAGCACCTCCGGTCGAACATGGAAGCGTGTATCCCTTCTCGAAGGCGTCATTGCGCAAGTAGTCGACTGACCCGTGGGTGTTAGTTTCAAATCGTGTAGTGGTCGATCATTGTTGATATTGTATTGCACTCTGCTTAATATAATAAGAGTGGTTACGTATGGCGGTAATGCAATGGCAGGGCGGTTAACTTTTTTTTTGAAAGAACAAATGTTTCTGAGATGATATGATAAACACAAGCTAGTGAATTGTGTGAATGCATTTACATGACATGTGTTGACAAAATGAAATGCCCCATCCGTGTGCCAGCGTGCCCTCTCTTTCCCTTCAAGCGATGGCACGATGATCACCACCAGTCCACCACCCTAGCAAGCACTCATGACTAGCTGACTACCTCATCTTTTTCTCAAAAAAAAAAAGCTCATCTCACACAACACCACCACCACGCCCAACAAGGAAAAAGAACAAAACAAAGGCTCGTTTCCAGCCCCCAACACCCCGGACCAGAAAGGAAAACGCACGGCACACAAACTCCGAAACAGAGCAATCGGCCAGCCGGCCCCACCCGTCAGTTTCCACGGCACGAATGATCATTTTCGTTCCATCGATATTCGAACGGAAGATGCCACGGCAATCGCATGCATGCAGCCTTTTCTTTCCCTTTCTCTCCCGCTCTCGCTCGCACCGTCGCACGACACGAGACGAGAAAAAGCGAGCAGCGACGCAAAGCAAAGCAAAGCGAAGCCACCCCCATCATCTCTCATCTCTGCTCCGCTCCGCTCCCTCCCACGCTTTTCTCACTCCCCTCCTCGGGCGCCCCTCGCCTCCATCATCCCCCCCACCGCTCAAATGGCGTCGTCTGTCTCTGACCCTCCACTCCTCCCCGTCGTCGTCGTCCTCCTCCTCCTCCTCCTCTCCGCCGCCCCATTCCTCGCATTCTCCTCGGAGCCTCTCAACGCCGAAGGTATTCGTCTTTCCGCGCACTTGCTGCCGCTGTTTATGGCCGTCGTGGTGGATTAGTTTAATCACCTGCGGGAGTGCGGGCTCACGTGCAGTGATGGCGCTGGTGGCCATCAAGCAGGGGCTGGTGGACTCGCGCGGCGTGCTGAGCAACTGGGACGAGGACTCCGTCGACCCCTGCAGCTGGGCCATGATCACCTGCTCCCCCCGCAACCTCGTCATTGGCCTGTAAGCTCCGTCGCTCCCTCCCTCCCGTATCATCTTCCTTCTCACAGCTCCGTTAATCGGTCTCGGCCGGCCGCGTTTCAGGGGAGCGCCCAGCCAGGGCTTGTCGGGGACGCTGTCCGGGCGGATCGCCAACCTCACTAATCTCGAGCAAGTGTGAGTAATCATCCAGTCCAGATAACCTCTGTTACTTTCTTGCTTGTTTGTGCGCACTTCAGAGTTCAGAGACACTGATGGGTCGATTGTGAGTAATTTCCAGGCTGCTGCAGAACAACAACATCACGGGGCGGCTGCCGCCGGAGCTGGGCGCGCTGCCGAGGCTGCAGACGCTGGACCTCTCCAACAACCGCTTCTCCGGCCGCGCGCCCGACACGCTGGGCCGCCTGTCCAAGCTCCGGTACCTGTGAGTGAGCCACCCCTCAGTACTGTTACCACTACGTACTACCCAGTAGCCAATACATGGACGATTGTTCAATAGTTAAGTTAGATGTTTATATGTTGTTTTTCGCTGTAGGAGGCTAAACAACAACAGCTTGTCGGGGCCGTTCCCCGCGTCGCTGGCCAGCATCCCACAGCTCTCCTTCCTGTAAGCTCTACTAGCAAATCATCCCCACCATTTTGTCCCTTTAATCGGCTGAATTTAACCCGTGATCCAATGCCCGTTGCTGCTCGTGTCCCCAGGGACTTGTCCTACAACAACCTCTCCGGCCCTGTTCCGCTCTTCCCCACAAGAAGCTTCAAGTGTGCACTCGTCCTCTTGTCCAATTTTTTGATTTTAAAGAGCACACATCGAACCCAATGCCGCACTTCTCTAACCAAATGAACTTGTACTTGTGTCTTGTGCAGCATCGTGGGCAATCCGATGATCTGCGGCAGCCATGGGGAGTGCGCCGCCGCGCTGGCGCCGGCCACCGGGCCCTTCCCGCTGGAATCCACGTCCACCCCGAGCAGCAGTGAGCACACCCTAACCTCTATCCATTGCTACCCCTGCCTGTCTAGTCGTGGCTGCTTTTGCTTTGCTTTGCTTTGCTTTCTGGGAGTGCGTGGTGGAGAGCGAGAGTTCTGTCTTCCGTTCCTTTCCGCCCCACTCTTCCTTTGCCCTGTAGCGCGCGATTGCGACTGCGACTGCGATTGGGAGCAGACGTCTCTCCTCCACTCTTCCCGTACTGTGGGGACAACAGCTGAGCTGAGCTAGGGATCATCAACGTTTAATTTTGTTTGGGCATTCTTGTGCAGGGAGCAGGTCAAAGGCTGGCGCGGTGGGAGTGGGGGTAGGGACAGGCCTGGGCGCCTCCTCCCTGCTGCTTTTCGCCGTGTCCTGCCTCCTTTGGAGCCGCCGGCGCCGGCACCGCTGCCCCTCCCTCCTCGGTAAGCGCCGCCGTCGATCGTCCTCCTCCTCTGCCACGCCTCTGCACGTAGCACGTCGATTGAACATCGTGTCAATGGTTCACTATTGGATGCAGCAGAGCAAGGTGGTAGGGATTTGGAGGGCGGCATGGTGGCGGCGCGGCTAGGGAACGTGCGGCAGTTCGGGCTGCGGGAGTTGCACGCGGCCACGGACGGGTTCAGCGCGAAGAACATCCTGGGCAGGGGCGGGTTCGGGGACGTGTACCGGGGCCGGCTCGCGGACGGCACGGCGGTGGCCGTGAAGCGGCTCAAGGACCCCAGCGGCGCGTCCGGGGAGGCGCAGTTCCGCACGGAGGTGGAGATGATCAGCCTCGCCGTGCACCGCCACCTGCTCCGCCTCCTCGGCTTCTGCGCCGCCGCCTCCGGCGAGCGCCTCCTCGTCTACCCCTTCATGCCCAACGGCTCCGTCGCCGCCCGCCTCCGAGGTACGTATCATACGTCACATGCACCGATGCATTACATACACGTTAACGTTGGCGCCGGCCGTGACCGAGAGTGAGAGTGAGACCGACGGGGCGGTCCGCGGGCAGGGGACCATGCATGCATGGGATGGGAGGCCGTAGTCTGCCCAGCCACGCCCTGCGCATGGCAGTCAGTGCCTCAGGCGTGGTCGCGCCCACCGCGCCCTGTACTTGTCGCTGCGGCCTACGCAGAGCGCCGCTCAGGCGAGACAGGCCACCGCGCTCACGTTTTGTCCGCATCCTGACCGCCTGCCGCGGCGCCCGGCACGCCCCTGCACCATGACTACTGCAGCGGTGCGGTGCTCCAGTCACTACAGTTACTTCACTGCCCAGTGGCCACTTACGGCGGGGCACGGGCGGCAGGGCGCGACCACGAACACCGCCCGGTCGGTTCACAGGCGATATGCCATGCCATGAACCGCGGCCGTGTCCCACTCCATGGCCAAGAATACGTACGTGGTCCCAGCCGGAGGCGTAGACGTAGTACCAGGGCGCAGGCGCAGCCCAGGATTACGTTTTGTTTCATGCTTCCTTTCGGCCTGCTTGCTGCAGCCGCGACAGGGAGGGCAGGGCAAGGCAGGGCAGACGGCAGAGCACGCAGACACACACACCGCTAGTACTACGAGCTCGTGTCTGGTCGCTGCTGCAGCCTGCATTATTTACATGCTACGCTACTGTATCTGGCACGTAGACTGGTACCTTGGGAACGTATGTACAGTACGTTCCCACTTGTATGTATGTATGCATGCATGCATGTATGTATGTATGATGTTTGGGGTTTGCCGTGTGTGTTGCAGGGAAGCCGGCGCTGGGGTGGCAGACGCGGAAGCGGATCGCGGTGGGGGCGGCGCGGGGGCTGCTGTACCTGCACGAGCAGTGCGACCCCAAGATCATCCACCGGGACGTCAAGGCCGCCAACGTGCTGCTGGACGAGCACCACGAGGCCGTCGTCGGCGACTTTGGACTCGCCAAGCTGCTCGACCACGGCGACTCGCACGTCACCACCGCCGTGCGCGGCACCGTCGGCCACATCGCCCCCGAGTACCTCTCCACGGGCCAGTCCTCCGACAAGACGGACGTCTTCGGCTTCGGCGTCCTGTTGCTGGAGCTCGTCACCGGCCAGCGCGCGCTCGAGGTCGGCAAGGGCTCCGGCCTCAGCCTCTCCCACAAGGGCGTCATGCTTGAATGGGTACGCGCCATGTCCATGCTTCTCTACTCTGTCTCCATTGAAGCCGAACACCAAAGCATTTTGTATCTGATAGCATATATGTTTGGTCTGTTCATTTGAAAGGTGAGGAAGGTGCACCAGGAGAAGATGCTGGAGTTGCTGGTCGACCAAGAGCTGGGCCCTCACTACGACAGGATCGAGGTGGCCGAGATGGTGCAGGTCGCCCTGCTCTGCACCCAGTTCCAGCCGTCTCACCGGCCGAGGATGGCCGAGGTGGTGCGGATGCTCGAAGGCGACGGCCTCGCCGACAAATGGGAGGCCACCAACCGGCCGCCGCACGACGGCCTTGGCCACGACGGCCACCGCAGCGACCCCGACGGGTGGGGCTCCTTCAACGACTACCGTGACAACGGCGGCAGCAGCCTCGGCAGCGACGAGGCGCGGTCCATCGACATGGCGGAGGAGATGGAGCTGTCTGGACCGAGGTAGCTGTCTGGGGGGATGGGGATTGGTTGTTGCTAGCTAGTAGTAGTTTCATAGTGAGTAGTATAAGATGTTCAGTTTTAGACAACGAGTGAACGAGATGTGTAGCTTCTGATCAAGCCTTTATTTCCCTTAGAAAAATGTAAAGAAAATTTGTTGGCTTCTCTTTTATGGGAAGAATCCATTTCCGCACACAAGCATCAAGAACCGAGAATTTCATACACTACTTCAAGATGATCTTGTTGACCATCAGTGGCATCTCCATGGTACCTCATGGTTGCGCTTTTATCTTGCTCTTTACTTTATTTGAACCCTTACGTGTGTTTCAATTTGAATAATTCGGTTTGTAAACTCTAAAACTGTGATATTCGTGAATTATGTGAACCTAGGTTTGGATTTAATATGTATTCAAATATGTAGTTGAAATATAGTATGCAAACTAAAACTAGAAAGATTTGAATTTTTTTAGAACGTTATGTTTAGGGATTAGCTAAAAACCACACTTTTCAAGAGGAGCAAATATACTCCTCTAAGAGCATCCCTCTGATGGGGAACGAAGCATGAAAATAGAAAATTTTCTTACGAACACCCAAGATTTATCTAGAAGAAGCATATCAACGAGAGGGGAGAGTGTGTCAACATACCCTCATAGATCGTTAAGCGAAAGCGTAAATCGCGCAGTTGATGTAGTCGTACTCGTCACAATCCAAACCGATGAAGTACAAACGGACGACACATCCGCGTTCAGCACACGTACGGCTCGATGACGTCTTCTCCTCCTTGATCCAGCAAGCGAGGGAGGAGAAGTAGATGGGATCTCCTGCAACACGACAGAGTGACGGTGATGGTGGTGGTGTGATTCCTGCAGGGCGACGCCAAATGCTACCAAAACAACGAAGACGGAGGAGTTATGAAGTAACGGGAGAGGGGGGAGGCTTGTGTGTTCTCTTGGGGGCGCCCCCTTGTCGGTGTCAAAACCGGCGGATCTCGGGTAGGGGGTCCCGAACTGTGCGTCTAGGATCGATGGTAACAGGAGACAGGGGACACGATGTTTACCCAGGTTCGGGCCCTCTCTATGGAGGTAATACCCTACTTCCTGCTTGATTGATCTTGATGAATATGGGTATTACAAGAGTTGATCTACCACGAGATCGTAATGGCTAAACCCTAGAAGTCTAGCCTATGAATATGGTAATGAGTATATGTGTTGTCCTTTCCGGACTATCCCCTTCGGTTTATATAGACACCGAGGGGATCTAGGGTTTACATGGAGTTGGTTACATAAAAAGGAACCTTCGGTCGCTAAGCTTGCCTTCCACGCCAAGCAGAGTCCAATCCGGACACGAGTATGGTCTTCGATCTTCACAACCCATCAGTCCGGCCCATAGATAACAGGCCGGACGTCCGAGGACCCCTTAGTCCAGGACTCCCTCAGTAGCCCCTGAACCTGGCTTCAATGACTAGGAGTCCGGTGCGCAGGTTTGTCTTCGGCATTGCAAGGCGGGTTCCCCCCTTCTGAACTCCAGAATAGTCTTCAGACGAAGTAAGTATATCCGAACCTGTGCATATAATGGCAGAGAATATAATAGCTCACGAGCCCAACTTGTTGATAACTGTTCATGACATCATATCATGCCCGCCCGGTTGCTATTTCCAACCGTCAGCTAGCGAGCCGCCCCACGTCTCGGGGTGCGGTTTTACTGGCACATCTCGTCAGGGCAGAGATCGTGTCCCTGTATTTACGTGATTTTCATTAATGCGGGCGTGGGTAACCCAACCGTCCCTCGGGTACAACTCCTTGGTGATAGGTAAGTTTAGAGACCCTGGGAGAGACGCCCAATATCCGGGGCCTTTTTATAGAGAGCCTGCCTCTTCTTCTTCCTTGCGCTTTGCTCCTTCCTCAACTCTAGCCACCCCAAGTTCCAACCCTCAGGTTCCAATCACCTCCAGCCTTAGTCATGTCTGGATCCCTCCGTCAGGGCCAGTGGGTGGCCTCTTCTGTCACAGAGGAGGACATTGCGGAGCTTCGCGTAACGAGGTACCTGACCTCGGAAATCTTTCATCGGCTTCCGGCGCAAGGGCAAGTCATACCGACCCCCAGGTCTGGCGAGAGGGTTGTATTTGTGTCTCACTTCCTTCACGGGCTAGGGTTTGCGCTTAACCCCTTCGCCCGGGGGCTCATGTTTTACTATGGGCTAGATTTTCACGATTTGACCCTGGACTCTATTCTCCTCATCTCGACATTTATCGTCATGTGTGAGGCCTTACTCCGGACTCCTCCGCACTTCGGTTTGTGGCTCAAGACCTTTGATGTGAGGCCGCAGGTGGCAGAGGAGGAGCAGGCAGAGTGCGACAGTGTCATAATAGGCAAACTGGCCGGCGCGGTTTGGCCCGAAGGATCTTTCGCCAAATCTTCAGACCTATGGCACCAGGGGTGGTTTTATGTCAACGAGCCGTGGAGCTCCAAGTGGGCGGCTACACCCGCGTTCCGACCCGGCCCTCCAGTTCAGCTTGCTTCATGGGTCAATAGGGGATTGGACTGGGGATCCGTCAATGAAGTGCAGACTCTGCAAAGTCGCATCCAAAATCTTATTGAGAAGGGCATTGATCTTGTGAACATCGTTCAAATAATGCTAGTCCGCCGGATCCTGCCATGTCAGCGGCGACCTCTTCGTATGTGGGAGTTTAATCCAGAAGGGCGGCGGACCCTACAACACTTCTTCGGCGCTACGCACGAAGGAATGTGGAAATTATATTTCAGGGAACGAGAGCAATGGCCGGACACCACCGAAGATGTTGGCCTTGACTGCAATCATCCGGACACTTCGGTAAGTATTCCGTATCCAAGCACCTTCCATTCAGGTATCTCTTAACAAGATAGTGAGCAATCCATCCTTGTACAGGACTGGATAAAGAAAGCGGTGTTGATCTGGTGTCCGGCGCCTCTTCCCGAAGGCCCTGCGACCGACCTGCTGACGAGGATGCTGGTTCCGACACCGCGCCAGGTGGCCGTGTTCAAGGAAACCGAAACCCTTTTACCCAAGGGAAAAAGTGCAGAGGGAGCCTTCCAAGGCAAGAAGAGGGCCGCCTCCGAAGGTCAGGAGGGGAAGCCTTCCAAGAAGGGAAAAACGCCGTCATCGAGCAGCTTGGGCCAGGCGAACGATGACGAGGACGAACCTCATGGCAAAATGTAAGCGTGGTTGGGGCACCTCATTCTTTTCCTATTAGTAAAGTAATCATCCGATATATGTTTAGCCACGTAGGTTAACGCCTAGTGCTTCTCAATCGTTCTCCTCCTCGGGAGATCTTCTTCCGGAGATGATGGAGAGTGATACGCCTTCGCCAGCCCCATCTCCCAATAGGGGGGATGATACCGAGGTATCATCCCGAAGGGCTCCTCCCGAACACCAAGTGGTACAAGAAACGGAGAAGGCATTACCTGAAGGCGACGCCTTTGTCACTTGAGGTTTCGGGATCAAGACTGGAGTCCCGGAACCATCCGGTTTACAGCCGGAGACGATTCTGGAGGTAAGTAGATGGGATCCTTCATGGGAAGGCCGTACTTCAGCAGCGGTTTCCGAAGACCCAAGGGTGCCGGAGTCGCTGACGGACTTGCTACGACGAGCATCCCTTTCAGAGGAGCACCATACTTTGATGGCTATGGTGGTTAAAAGGATTCTATCCGCGAAGGGTGGATTGGACGAGGCTTTTACGAGCCTTCTGAGAGGTTTTGAGGTTTGTGATGTAGTTTTGTCAATTGAATTTTATTGACAGAATGCACCTGTTGTATATGCAGTAGCCCCTGAGACTCGGATTGTCTTCCGAAGGAAGCGATCGGAGGATCAAAGAGATATGCTCAGGTATTAACCTTGGTTTAATTTGAAATACAGGCTGCTGCCTCTCCTGTGGCTGCCCAGAGTACGGAAGTGGCCGAACTACAACAAAAGCTAGATATTGTGGAGGATGACATTGCATTGATCAACAGGCGTCTTGACGACTCGCAAGGTACATATTTCGAGCATTCTTTACACCAGTGTGCTTAATGCGGGAAAGTGCTATATATTAAATGTGCATACCATGCAGATGGTGCTGCCGCCGTGGAGGCTCTTCGGGCGGAGCTAGTCCGGGCCAAGGAGCGGGTCCGGCTTAGTGATGCTGCTGCTAAAGAGGCATCGGTTGAACTGAAGGGCGAACAAGCTGCGCGATGCCAGGGCGAGGAGAAGGTATCCATGATGACACTCTCTTTGGAGAATGCTGCTGGCCACTACGAATTTCTTGAAAATGAGAATAAACCCTTAGCGGCCGAACTGGACAAGGCCCGACAGGAGGCGAAAGAAGCACGATCAGAGTCCAGAGCACTTCATGAGGAAGTTCGGCAGGCGAAAGAGATAGTGGCTGGAAAGCCTTTTCTGTTGCAGACGAAGTTCGGCGACCCGGACTATGCTTAGTGAACCAAGTGTGGAGTTCTCCGGACGAGTATTTGGACTTGCCGAAGAGTTCTTCCGATGCAACGCGGTATTACCAAGCGCGAGCTGGATATGCAACGGAGAAACTTTTTTGGTCACAGTTCGGTGCGTCGAAGCCCCGTTGCTGCTTAAATTGAGCAGATGTCCCAATGGGCCGAACTTCATAGGGTATGTAGCGTTGCCATGAAGGATGTTATAATCCGGTTGTGGCCAACCGAGCCTGCGCCGAGTAGTTATTTCGGTTTGGTGCAGAAGCTTGTCCACGTGGTGCCGCGAATAGATGCTGCGAAGCGATCGGCGTGCATTGAAGGTGCATGGATGGCCCTTGCCCGAGTCAAGACATTTTGGGGAAAGATGAAGGCCGTCGACGTCGCTACGAAGGGTCCGCCCGGGGGCAGGAACCGTTCGGAACCGGAGAGTTACTTTGAAGACGTCCTGGAGGCTGCCCGCTTGATAGAGGGTCAATACTCGAAGAACATAATGTTCGAGTGAGGTGTATGATGATTGTAAAAGACAACTTTATAGTTAATCTATTTGTGTTTTGTTCGAAAGCTTGAATTCCTCCTGTGCGGTTGTTTTAATATAATCTTAAAGTTTTCCAGTCGTCGGCTTCAGCCCCCTCGTAGGAAGTACGGGGGTGTTCAGAAAAGCATTTAATCACTCTTTATCCAACGTCTTGGTCCATGAAGGAGGTGATAATGTGACGAACTAGGCAATAGGACTATAAGGCATTAACGCTTTCACTTAACCATAGGAGTTTTATGGTGGGGCTACGACATAGCCCCTGGTGTGTATGTGGCGTGTGGTGCCTTGCATATCTGATCTAAAAAAGATCCTTCGTGTTACACGGAGAATCCCTAAGGATTCCAACAAGTCGTCAAGTGGTTGACCAGCTCTCGCCGCATCATGACAGTCAGTTTTCGACTTTCTCTACTGAGGTGCGCATCCGGTCTAGGCCAGGGCACAATTGCAGTAGTTCTCGCTTTACTACCCTAGCCGATAGGGAAGAACGTAGGGTAGCAAACACAGGAGCCTGGCAACCCAACTATTGACCCAAGACAATGATTCGGAGCTGATGCATATAAGGTCAAACTTGCAACGCCGAAGTACGCTATAGAGCTTTTCAGACTTTTACTGGCAGCTCATTCATTCCCATGCCGAGCCCCTGGCAGGGTATGCCGAGGTGTATCTGCAGAGCACCCGTTAAGGCCGTACTTAAAAGAGTCAGGAAGATCAGTTCAGATGAGACTTACTGAGAACGGAGCGATGTGTCAATGATAAATTTATATATAATAATAATAAAAAAAGGACCGTAGACCTGGCTATTTGATATGCACGGGGTCGGGATCAGAGGAAAGAGGGCATAGTACAGGCTCGGAATAAAGAGTGCGGTCCACAAAAAGTTATTTTTGGACCTCCTGTCGCACGTCTGTGTCGCCCGTCCTCGGGAAGGGGAATCCTTAACGGAAGTAGCCCCTTAGGTGAGCATACGGATCCGAACTCCGATAGAGTCCATTGTAGATGCTATCCGGCTGGTCACCTGTTATTTAGGGGTGATACATAAAAAATAAAGTAAGCAGATAGAAAATGTTACGGGAATGCCTGCAGGGTGTCCGTATTATGCTTCCGCCGATGCCCATGGTATCTTAAGTGCGTAGTGATGTGCGCGTGGTGCAAACTTTGCCAGTACAGTACGTGGGTGGCAGAAAACGGACTGCTATTCGCGTTCTCGGAGTAGTCGAACGTCGGAGGGAAACTGTTTCTGGCCCCTGGTGTTCTGCTGGCGAGCCGATCCGTTGTCTTTATCGCCCAGTGGCCTCCTCCCCTTGTGATTAGCGTTAAGCTTGCCTGCCTGCTTGAAGACCCACCAGTTTCGGTTGGTATGATTAGCTGGCATATAAGGTTGACCGTGAATCTGACAACGTCGGTCCAATATCCTGTCGAGGGTGGATGGTCCATCCTGGTTTGCCTTTAGTGGCTTTTTCCCTTGACCGGGCTTCGGATTGTGAAATCCGGCATTCACCGCTGTGTCGTGTATATTACCGCGACTGTTGTGTTCGGTTCGTCATGGCTTGCCGTTGCCATCTCGGATTTTGGAGGTGGCCGGGCTGCTGGCGTCGTTGTTTTTACGAGCTAGCCAGTTGTCTTCTCCCATGCAGAAGCGTGTCATTAGAGCGGTAAGGGCTGCCATGGATTTGGGTCCTTCCTGGCCGAGGTGATGCGCTAGCCATTCGTCCCGGACGCTGTGTCTGAAGGCCGCAAGGGCTTCTGCGTCCGGACAGTCGACGATTTGGTTCTTCTTGACTAAGAATCTGGTCCAGAGCTCCCTGGCTGACTCGTCGGGCTCCTGGACAATGTGACTTAAGTCATCGGCGTATAATGGCCAGACATATGTTCCCTGGAAATTGCCTCGAAAGGCGTCTTCCAAATCTTCCCAGTTGCCAATGGATTTTTCTGGCAAACTGTTTAGCCAGTACCGAGCTGGCCCTTTAAGCTTGAGAGGTAGGTATTTAATGGCGTGGAGGTCGTCTCCACGGGCCATGTGAATATGAAGGAGGTAATCCTCGATCCATACCGTGGGATCTGTTGTTCCATCGTATGATTCGATGTTGATGGGTTTAAACCCGTCTGGGAATTCGTGCTCCATTACTTCATTAGTGAAGCAGAGAGGGTGTGCGGCTCCTCTATGTTGGGCCACACTATGAAGCACCTCTGGTGGGCTCCGTTTACGGTGTACGGCCGGGCACGGTTGGCTTTATAGCGTCCGAATAGGCGACCATCATCGTCGGTTGGGATATATCTTTGTGATCTGTACGTCGATCGTGTACGTCCTCCTCTGCCCTTAGTGTATTGGTTGATTTCGCGGGTATTCCTCCGAGCTGTTTTGTTTTGACGTCCGGATGGGTTGGTATGGTGCTCTGCTTGGGCTGCTACTTTGACTGGACCGAACTGTGGTTGGCCTGCCGCCTTATTCGATGGTGGTATGGGCTCCATCGCCCTGCCATCGTATTGAGGGAGCCACCTATTCTTTGGGTGGTTTTTGACTGGGCTGCTAAGGCCGTGTTCTTCGGTGTCCAAGACCTCGGTCCATCTATCATTGAGCAAATCTTGGCTTGCTTGAAGCTGCAACTGCTTTTTTCTTAGGCTGCTTGCAGTGGCTATAAGCTAGCATTTAAAGCGCTCCTGCTCGAGAGGTTCCTTGGGCATGATAAAGTCTTCGTCGCCGAGGATCTCCTCTTCCTCGGAGGGTGGGAGATAATTTTTGTCCTCCGAGTCCCCATATGTGGTCTGTTCATCAGAGCTGTCCTGCCCGCCTCCCTGTTCATCCTGCTCGGATTCTACCTCATCAGGGTCTTTGTTGGCGGTGTTTTCTCTTGGGCGATGTGGCCTAGGGTGCCGGTTTCCGAGCTGTGTACCAGGCGGTTTATTCTCGACCAGATTCTCCTTATCATCGTCGAGAGCGCCATAAGGTGCATCTTTCATACACATGTCATACCAGGAAGTGGTCTTCCTGTGTCGAACGGGTAATAAGCTCTGGCCTTGCCCCTCATCATCATCCAAACCGTCGATGTCTTTGGGGCAGGGGTCGGGCGTGTTGGTTAGGTCTTCAACAGTGGCGATGAGCTGGGTGGCGGGTGGGAAAAAAAATTCTCCATCGTCCGCTGAAAGTTCGAACCGAACATAGTTCGGCGACGGGTCGTTTGCCAGGGATAGGTTTTTTTAGCGAGTTTAGTATGTCACCCATGGGCGCGTGTTGGAAAACATCTGCGGCGCTGAACTTGAAGATCGATAACCGATCGAGTTCGGTATATGCGGGCTCGCAGGGTTCGGAGTTCGACGTCAGAGGCAAGTCCGGGGTTTCGTTGATGCAGATATCGTAGGAAGTGGAATCTGCGTGCGGCTCCAACGCCACGGAATCAATAGCCCTCGTGACGGGGTTGAGCTTCCCGTCTTTGGGGTGACTTGATCTGCTCCGGATTTAAGGCCAAAGCTGTTACAGGAGCTATCTCCTGGATGTGGCCCGATGACAGGTTTAGGCCATGTTCATCGAGGCGATGGGGAGCGGTTGCCACTGTCTCGTATCCGTTGAAGATCAAATCTCCACGGACGTCCGCAACGTAATTCAGGCTTCCGAATCTGACCTGATGGCCAGGGGCGTAGCTGTCGATCTGCTCTAGATGGCCAAGCGAGTTGGCCCGCAGTAAGAAGCCACCGAATACGAAGATCTGTCCGGGGAGGAAGGTTCTTCCTTGGACAGCGTCATTATTGACAATCGAAGGGGCCATCGAGCCTTTTGCCGACGGCACAGTGGAACTCTCAATGAAAGCACCAATGTCAGTGTCAAAACCGGCGGATCTCGGGTAGGGGGTCCCGAACTGTGCGTCTAGGATCGATGGTAACAGGAGACAGGGGACACGATGTTTACCCAGGTTCGGGCCCTCTCTATGGAGGTAATACCCTACTTCCTGCTTGATTGATCTTGATGAATATGGGTATTACAAGAGTTGATCTACCACGAGATCGTAATGGCTAAACCCTAGAAGTCTAGCCTATGAATATGGTAATGAGTATATGTGTTGTCCTTTCCGGACTATCCCCTTCGGTTTATATAGACACCGAGGGGATCTAGGGTTTACATGGAGTCGGTTACATAAAAGGAATCTTCGGCCGCCAAGCTTGCCTTCCACGCCAAGCAGAGTCCAATCCGGACACGAGTATGGTCTTCGATCTTCACAACCCATCAGTCCGGCCCATAGATAACAAGCCGGACGTCCGAGGACCCCTTAGTCCAGGACTCCCTCACCCCTCCCCCCTATATATAGGTGGAGGGCATGGTGGCCAGCCCTCCAAGCCCTAGGGGCGCACCAAAGGGGAGGAGTTGGACTCCTAGTCCAATTCCCTCGTTTTCCATACACAGGTGGACTTTCCACCTCTCCCAAGCCACATGGGCCTTGAGGGACTTGTGCGGTTGGTCCAATAAGGCCAGGGCACCTCCCCTCAGCCCATGCTGGCCCTTGGGACGTGGTGGAACCCTTGGTGGACTTCCGAACTCCTCCGGAAGTTTCTGGAAACTTCCCAATACAATACCGAAAAAACTAAAACTTTTTTTGGGACCCTGAAAGCATCTTTCCATATATAAATCTTTACCTCCACACCATTCCGAAGCTCCTTGTGACATCTGTGATCCCATCCGAGACTCCGAACAACATTCAGTCACGAACATGCATATCCCAATATTACTCTAGCGTTACCGAACGTTAAGCGTACGGGCCGTACGGGTTCGAGAATCATGTAGACATGACCGAGACACCTCTCCAGTCAATAATCAATAGTGGAACCTAGATGCCCATATTGGTTCCTACATATTCCACGAAGTTGATTGAACCATGATGTCAAGGGTTCAGTTAATCCCGTATGCAATTCCCTTTGTCCGGTGATATGTTACTTGCCCGAGGTTCGATCATCGGTATCTCCGTACCTAGTTCAATCTCGTTACTGACAAGTCTTTTTACGCATTCCATAATACAAGATCTCGTGACTAACTCATTAGCCACATTTCTTGCAAGCTATTTATGATGTTTTATTACCGAGAGGGCCCAGAGATATCTCTCCATCACACAAAGTGACAAATCCCAGTCTCGATCCGTGCCAACCCAACAGAGACCTTCAGAGATACCTGTAGAGCATCTTTATGATCACCCAGTTACGAAGTGACATTTAGTAGCACAGAAAGTATTCCTCCGGTATCCAGGAGTTACATGATCTCATGGTCTTAGGAATAGATACTTGACATGAAGAAAGCTATAGCAATAAACTCAAGTGATACGATCGAATGCTAAGCTTACGGCTGGGTCTTGTCCATCACATCATTTTCCTAATAATGTGATCCTGTTATCAAATGACAACTCATGTCTATGGTTAGGCAACCTTAACCATTTTTATCAACAAGCTAGTCTAGTAGAGGCTCACTAGGGACATAGTATTTGTTTATGTATTCACACTTGTATTTAAGTTTCTTCTAGCAAGAATAATAAATCTTTATCATGAACAAGGAAATATGACAATGACCAATTTATTATTGCCTCTAGGGCATATTTCCAACAGTCTCCCACTTACACTAGAGACAATAATCTAGTTTACATTGTTATGAATCTAACACCCATGGATGCTTGGTGTTGATCATGTTTTGCCCGTGGAAGAGGTTTAGTCAAGGGTCTGCCACATTCAGATCCGTTTGTACTTTGCAAAGTTCTATGTCTCCATCCTTAGCATAATTACGAATAGAGTTGATGCGGTGCTGGATGTGCTTGGTTCTCTTGTGAAACCTGGGCTCCTTGGCAATGGCAATAGCTCCAGTGTTGTCACAAAAGATAGTCACTGGATCCGATGTACTAGGTATTACACTCAGATCAGATATGGACTCCTTCATCCAGACTCCTTCTTGCGGTGGTTCCGAAGCAGCTATATACTCCGCTTCACATGTAGAACCCGCCACAACGCCCTACTTAGAACTGCACCAACGGACTGCTCCACCATTCAATATAAATATGTATCCAGTTTGAGACTCGGAGTCATCCGAATCTGTGTCGAAGCTAGCATCGACGTAACCCTTTACGATGAGCTCTTCATCACCTCCACAAATGAGAAACATGTGTCAGGATCGGTTTTCCAGTAAAACATTTATTGAAAAACCGACTATTTTATCAGACCAGTATAGAAGAATCCTCCTTACTGGTAGACAAACCCTTGATGCAGAAATCCAGAAGTACTAAATATTATACAAGGTTGAGCTAAGGTTGCTCAACGATTTATTACAAGCATGCCGATATTATACATAAAGGCGGATATGACATAGAGGGTATGGTGGCATCACTACTGACTCATAATAAAAATGGTGGTGGATATGTCACAGTGAAGTGGGTGACATGACTCCAAAATCTTACAGCTCATCAAGCGCCGGAGTGAGGTTTGATGATTTTATTAGGGTAGCGAAAGCGTATATGATACAAGTGACTAACTCCAGGATCACACGGGACTGACTGGGACTCCTCTAGGCGTCGGACTCGCTATCATACTCTTCATCCATAAGATCGCCTTCGTCAACATCTGGCCAAATCAACAAGCCAGGTGAGTACTTTGAATGTACTCGCAAGACAGTTTGGATGTAAGATGTAACAAATGCAGACACGATGCACATGAGTAGACTAGTAATGCGCACACAGATAATAAATTTGCACTGCACGTTAAATAAAAAGGAAGTCAGGCGGTAGTCCTCCCGAAATCCCAATAAAATAGTTGAAGACCGATCGGGTGTCTGAAGCGACGCCTCGAAAGGTAAAATAACTTAACATGCCGCAGTCGGGCGTCAGGGCGACACCACATAAAGGGCTTATATTGAAATGTAAATGACAGTACGTGCCACAGTCGGACGTCTAAGCGACATCTCGAAAAGGGCTTATAATGGAAGTAAATAACAAGGATGCCACAGTCGGACGTCTGAGCGACATCTCAAAAGGGCTTATATCAAAAGTAAATAACAAGAATGCCTCAGTCGGACGTCTGGGCGACATCACATAAAGGGCTTATATTCAAAAGTAAATAACAAGAATGCCACAGTCGGACGTCTGAGCGACATCACATAAAGGGCTTATATCCAAAAGTAAATAACAAGAATGCCACAGTCGGACGTCTGAGCGACATCACATAAAGGGCTTATATTTCGTCATTCGAATTCAAGTAGCTCATGAAAGTAACATCATCCCGAGGAATACTCGGTACATAATAATAAACTGGTTAGTCCATCCATAGGAATAACATTCAGCCGGGTTTACCACCCATAGTTTCATGCTTATTCTCCAGAGACTATCACTGAGACTGACACTGAGACTGACACTGAGACCGACACTGATATGTTGATCAAAGTCCCTGACCATGGACATGGTTACTCGAATGGTTATGACTCTGCAGAGTTTGTACTCTTTAACCACAGCCAACGGATTTCAGTAGTCACAAAGGACTAGTTCTGTTTACGGTATTTTAGGAGAAACACATCTAACCAGTACACACCTATTCCACATTCCGCTACCAGGAATCACCCTAGGCAACGTTCAAGAAAAACTCTAAGATGGGGAGGCTACAACCTCGAATAACATGGGATCAAATTTATATCCTGCGCTCTAAGGGGTGCCCCCCTCTCGGTCCCAACCGGAAACACCCATGCCCCCTGACCGGATGACGGGCTTTAATCCAAGGCCATGGAACCCTCACCATGGCCCCTCTATTTGGTGTGTACAAGGAAAGAGGTTTGCAACTGACTAAACCGCATTCTTTGCAGAAGACATGTGGCAGCATGAAAAGGGGAACGAACGGGAACAAGACTTGATCCACATTAATACTGGAGTTAATGGTTGACATAAAACTGGCATGCTTCAACAATACCAGCTTGCAACCTATCATGCCACCACATGATCAGGTTATCTCACCATCGTATGAACACATCAAAATTCGAAGCTCACTTGCAGCTTGCTTTCATGAAATATATCATTCACAAATGCTTATATAAACATGTCATGAGAAAACCACTTAAGAAATCATGAAAAAACACTCATCATATCAAAGGTTCAAACATGCTTGCCTGGTTCGGAGTAGTCGGAGTCTAGCTCGGCAAAGTTTGCGGCTCCGTCACCTCCTTCGGTATCTACGTTATAAAAGAAATCGGATACTAACGTAAATACTGTGCATGCATAAAAATTGTTCCACATATTTTTCAAATAAATATGATAAGAAACTAGATAGAAAAATAAAGATGACCGAAAAAGAATCAGCTCAAAATCATTTTTTGTTTAAAAGTTATAAAGGTTTTAGTCCAGGGACTAATCTCTGATGAAACAGAAGCTTTCTAGGGGCTAGTTTAAAAAAAAGAGAAAACGCTTCAGATGCAATATGTTAAACCGAAAGGAAAACATATTCTGCCCAAAGGCGTCTTCAGAAAATGGTTCGAATAAGAGAGGAGAGGCTGACGAGGGGGTCCCGCATGTCAGGTTTAAAAATCCCACCGTCGACCGAAGCGAACGATGATCGCCGACGACGATCGACGGTGATCCAGAGGAGGGCAAGGGTATGGTTGTACTCACGGGACAATTCCGCGTCGGTGGGTGGTGGAGTTGGTCGTCAGCGAGCACCATGTCGACGGTGGCCTCCACTCCGGTGGACGGTGGTTCGGTCGAGGATGATTCTCTCCGAAGTGAGCTGCAAACTCCAAATTGAAGCGCGGGTCAGGCAAGCGGGTGCACTAGGATGCTACTGGCACAGTTTGGGGAGTAGGGGTGCACTCATTAGGGAGAATCTTGCCGGAGCCCGAAGCGAATCGGGGTGGCCGGAGTCGGGGAAGAAGGCCTCCTCGAGGTCCTCCTAGCGGCTGGGCGTGGTTCTGTGAGGTGGAGGAGTGGTGCTGGATCGAAGGCGAGCTCAGGGCCTCCATTTATAGGCGACCCGAGGCGGTTGCCGAGAACGGGATTACTCCGGCGAGGCAGTGGTCGGGCTGGAGGTCTAGGTGACTGGGCAGCTTCGTATTGGTCCACTGGCACCATTCAACGGCTAACCTGGTCGGATTTGGCCTGCTCCCGTGGTGTCGATGGAACGGAGCTCATGGGCTCGTCTGCGGCAGAGAGCGCGCTCTGCGCCTCTCAGGCCACGGTGACAGTTCTGCAGCACGCACAAGGAAGAGGACGGCCACGCGGAGGCTCCTGGTGGTGTGGGCGGTGCTGGACGGCGCCGTACTGCAGGGCTGGCCCCTGCTGGCCGCCACGGGCGGTTCTGCCACCGCGGGAGGCGCCAGAGTTGACGCGACACGTCACCACCGACGCTCGCGACCGGCCAAACAACTGTGCGGCGCATTGGATTAGAAGGGGGAGCAGTGAGCAAGGCGCCAATGCGTGCACTGGCGAGATCGACGCCAAGGTTCTGAAGAAAACAACACTACCACTGAAACTGAAACACTGAATTTCTGAAACTTGACAGGAACAGTGCTGGCCACCTGTTCAACGAAATGATTTAGGCACGTGGAAATTTTTTCTAGAGCTGAAACTTGGTGAAGCGATCTCTTGATGCATCTAGAGACTGCCTGAATTATCTCAGAATTTTTGGAAAAGAAAAGGAATGAAATTCACCAAAAATGGCAAATCTGGTCCAAACTTGCAGGAAGCAAATTTTGAAAAATTTGAACTGTGGACCAACAGATCTTGATGGATCTAGGTTGAGGGTACTAAGGTGTAGCTAGGGTAAGTTACTTGGGCTTAGAAACTTAAGGGATCTGGTACCTCCTTTGTAACTCCCAGGAGTCCAAAATAAATTACAGAAAAAGGTTTGAGGATAAAATAAATAGAAATAAAATCTAAAAGAGGTTGAAACTTGCTGTAATTGGGTGCTTGGCTTGACCCAAAGTAGGGAGGTGGGTTTTGGAAGAAAGTTTTCTACATAGGCCATGGCAAGGGAGTACTTTTGAATAGGGAAGGATAAAATCCAAAATTATAGGAATTCTTTTTAGTAAAAAGGAATTGTAAAAACCTTCCAAAAATTATTTGTGTTGAGCCAACACAAGATGAAAAAAAATCTTCAAGACCAACAATCAAGGTTGGGAAGAACCCACAAAAATACTTGTCATAAAGGAATTTTTTTTGAGAAGGAGAGTCTTTTAGAATTTTTTTTTTAAATAACCTCCTTCCAATTAATTAAAGAATTTGATAAAAACCAAATCAAAATTTTTGGAGTGTTACAACACCTACCCCCTTAGGAAAAATCTCGTCCCCAAGATTTCAGTTGATCCTCACATAGGTGTGGGTACTATGTCCGAAGAAAATCCTCTCTTTCCCATGTTGCTTCATCCTCGGTGTGATTGCTCCACTGAACCTTGAAAAACTTAATTGTTTTCTGATGGGTCCTCCTTTCGGACTCCTCCAATATTTTTATTGGACGTTCCGCGTAGGTGAGGTCTGGTTGTACGTCAATGCTCTCATGAGATACATGCTTCTCTGGGTTGCTTACACATTTCCTCAACTGTGAGACGTGGAACACGTCGTGGACGTCTGACAGCTCTTCGGGTAGGTCTAGCTGGTAGTCCACTGTGCCTCTTCGTGCAATCACACGGAAGGGTCCAATAAACTGTGGTGCTAGCTTTCCTTTAACTTTGAATCGTTGCAGGCCCCTCATAGGAGATACTCGTAGATACACATATTCACCGGGTTCAAAGCCGACTTCATGATGTTTTTGATTGTAATAACTCTTTTGTCGGCTCTGGGTTGTCTTGAGTCGATCCCTGATTAGTCTAACTTTCTCCTCAGCTTCCTTGAGCATGTCTGGGCCGAAGATACGACTGTCTCCTATTTCTGACCAATTTAATGGGGCACGGCATCTTCGCCCGTACAAGGCTTCAAAAGGTGCCATTTCTAGACTGGCTTGGTAACTGTTGTTGTATGCGAATTCGGCATACGGCAAGCTTTCTTCCCAACTGGTTCCATAGGTGAGAACACATGCTCTTAGCATGTCCTGTAGAATTTGGTTCACAAGTTCAGTTTGTCCTCCAGTCTGGGGTGGTATGCTGTACTGAATACTAGTTGAGTTCCTAGGGCTTGTTGTAAATGATCCCCAAAATCTAGAGACGAATTGAGTGCCTCTGTCGGATATTATAGTCTTTGGAATTCCATGCAGACATACTATACCGGAGAGATAAAGTTTGGCAAGCTTCTGAGTGGTGTGGGTTGTCTTTACTGGGATGAAATGTGCCACCTTAGTTAATCTATCTGTGATGACCCATATGGCATCATTTCCGTGTCGTGATTGAGGTAGTCCGACAATAAAATCCATTCCAATTTCGTCCCATTTCCACTCAGGTATCTTGTTTGGCTGTAATAGTCCGGCGGGTTTTTGGTGCTCGGCTTTAATGCGCTGACATGAATCATAACATGCAATTAATGCGGCTATATCCCTCTTCATACCGTGCCACCAAATTTTTTCCTGAATGTCCTTGTACATTTTGGTTCCTCCAGGGTGGATTGAATATGGAGCGGTGTGGCTTTCGGCTAGAATTTGCTGTTTGAGGTCCTCTATATTTGGTACGCAAAGTCTGTCTCCGTACCATAATATTCCCGTATTTTCTACGACGAATTCTGAAGCCTTGCCCAGACCCACTTTTCTTTTTATGCCTTCAATGCTGGGGTGTCCATGTGGAGCCTTCTTAATCTGTTCCATTAGGGTGGGCTGTATTTCCAAATTTGACACATTGCCTTCAGTGACCATCACCAAGTTGAGTTTGGCGAACTCCTGCTGAAATTCAGGTCTCAAGTTCTGTAGATTGTCGTTGCCCGAGCTGGGGTTTCGACTAAGAGCATCTGCCACTACATTCGCCTTTACTGGATGGTAGTGAATGCCAACATCATAATCTTTCACTAATTCTAACCAGCGCCGTTGTCGTAAATTGAGTTCTGGTTGTGTGAAAATATATTTGAGGCTTTTATGGTCCGTATATATTTCACAACGATTTCCAAGCAAAAAGTGCCTCCACTCTTTGAGTGCATGAATGACTGCTGCTAATTCCAAGTCACGAGTAGGATAATTTTCTTCATGCTTTCGTAGTTGCCGGGAAGCGTATGCAACTACTTTGCCTTCTTGCATTAGTATGCATCCGAGGCCCTTCCAGGATGCTCCACAATATACTTCAAAACTTTTGTGTATGTCTGGTACAACCAATACTGGTGCTGTTGTTAATTTCCTTTTGAGTTCTTGGAAACTTTTCTCGCAAGCTTCAGTCCATACAAATTTCTTATCCTTCTTGAGTAACCGTGTCATTGGTTTTGCTATGGTGGAGAACCCCTTAATAAACCTTCGGTAATATCCAGTCATCCCCAGGAAACTTCATACATCTGTTACGTTGGCTGGTGGTTTCCAGCCAAGTACGGCCTTGACTTTTTCTAGGTCCACGGCAACACCTTCTTGGGTCAATACGTGGCCTAGAAAACCAACCGGTCTTAACCAAAATTCACATTTGCTGAATTTGGCGTATAATTGATGCTTCCTTAATTCTCCTAGTACAATTCTGAGATGTTCAGCATGTTCTTCTGGTGTCTTAGAGTATACCAGAATATCATCAATGAACACCACAACAAATTTGTCCATAAATTTCATAAACACTTTGTTCATGAGGTGGACAAAATATGCGGGGGCGTTTGTCAGTCCAAACGGCATTACTCTAAATTCATATAATCCCTATTTGGAGGTGAATGTTGTCTTAGGGATATCTTCTGTCCGTACTTTTAATTGATGATACCCCGACCTTAAATCAATTTTTGAGAAGACCTTGGCTTGTGCGAGCTGGTCAAATAAATCATTTATCCGTGGCATCGGATATTTGTTTTTGATGGTGACCATGTTGAGTGCTCGATAGTCTATACATAATCTCAGTGTCCCATCCTTTTTCTTGGCAAATAATACTGGTGAACCCCAAGGTGAGGAGCTGGCCCCATAAATCCTTTGTCCAGTAATTCTTTTATTTGCTTCTTTAATTCTACTAACTCGGAGGGTGCCATTCTATAGGGTTTCTTGTAAATGGGGGTGGTTCCAGGTGCTAGTTCAATGATGAACTCTATTTCCCGGTCTGGTGGCATGCCTGGTAGTTCTTCGGGAAATACGTCAGGGAACTCACACACCACTGGAACTTTTCTTAACTCTGAAATGTCCACCTTGTTCAACCTTGGTTGCCGTGATATTGGTCTTTCTTGAGCTGCAACTTTTATCGTCTTCCCGTGATGATGAGTAAGAATTACAGTCCGATTGAAGCAGTCGATAAATCCCTTGTTGGTGGTTAACCAGTCTATTCCTAGGATAACATCCAGTCCCTTATTTTCCAATACAATGAGGTTTGCCTGAAACTTTAGTCCCTCAATCTCAATAACCACACCTTGGCAGTAACTCTGAGTGATTTGCTTAATCCCGGGGGACTTGATGGTCATGGATTTTTCCAAGGGAATCATCGAAAAATCATGTTGCAAAGCAATTTCTTTGAAATGAACGAGTGAGAAGCTCCAGAATCAAAAAAAACCGTGGCAGGTATTGTGTTGACAGGGAACGTACCGAGTATGATATCCGGGGCATTCTGTGCTTCCTCCTTGGTCACATGGTTCAAGTGACCCTTCTTGTGATTGTTATTGGGGTTGAAGTTGTTACGCTTGGGTGTTGAATTATTTCCACTGTTGTTCGGCTTGGGGGCTGAGTTTCTTGGCTTTGGGCAGCGTTTGGCATAGTGTCCTTCCTCTCCACAAGCGTAGCAAGTAACACCTGGGTGATATGTAAATCCTTGTCTCTTGCATGATTTTTTTGTTTGGGCGTGGAACAATGGTTGTGGATTTGTTCGCTCCAATTTTCTGAAAATCAGTCTTGTTCCGATTGTTGCGAGCATGAGTAGTCTTGTCCCTTTTGCGCTTGCGAAAATCCACCAAGCCGCGGCGCTCATTTTCCAATGTAATAGCTTTGTCCACAAGTGTTTTGAAATCCGGAAAGGTGTGTACGACCAGCTGGCATTTAAGTGCTGGTGCCAGACCGTTCAGAATTTTTTCCATCTTTTTATTTTCAGTCATATGCTCTTCGTTGGCATAACGAGATAATTGAGTAAACTGACTATTGTACTCAGTCACTGTCATGCTTCTCTGCTTGAGGTCATCAAACTCCCTTTTCTTGATCCTCATAATGCTTCTGGGAATGTGCGCCCCACGAAAACCTTCTTTAAATTCTTCCTAGGTGATGTTATTTTCATTGGGGTGCATGTGTAGGAAATTTTCCCATCATGATGCAGCTGCTCCAGTGAGGTAGTGAGGTGCATAAAGTACTTTCTCACGGTCTGAGCATTGTGCAATAATTAACTTCCTTTCAATGTCTCGAAACCAATCATCGGCCTCAAGAGGTCTATCAGTGTGAGAGAACGTTGGGGGACATGTCTTTTGTAGTTCAGACAATTCGGAATGTTGCTGATATGGTTCACAGTGATTTCCCATATTGGTAACATGGTTCATCATTTTTTGATGCTGCTGCTGGCTTTGCTCATAAAGGCGGCATACTCGAGAAAATGCTGCTTCACTGCCTTGCTGACTTGACTGCCCCTGTGTGAAATTGTTACTTGTCTGGGTACCATAATTTTCTTCCGGCGGACTTGGCATGGAACGATTCCAGGGACGAGGCATTTTCCACTCTGGGGTATTTTTGCAGAATTCATGAGAAAAACTGAGTGGCAAAAATAAATAATTTTACAAAGGCGGATTTTGTTTTCAAAACTCCAAGATTTTTCAAGAAAATACTTGATTGCGCATGGAGAAGGACCACTCATTACATATCTTACACGCAAGCCGTAATTATACAATACATCACTCAGGCTATGCGTACACATTCCTGACATGTTATTTAGGCTAGTGCACTTTTCCGAGTTCCTACATGATGCTCACACAAACTACTTCTCACAAAACCTACATACATATAAACATATCATACAAGCTGGTACATCGCACGGCTGCTTTGCGCACTCAGTCAGAGATGGTAAAAACTTCCCTCGGCCTACCGAGGGTAAGACCCAGTGATGCTGGAGACTCAACCTCCTCCTCACTAATAGGCTCCAGGCGCGAAGTACTGGGTTGAGGAGCTGGTGCGGGCGCGGCAGGTGATGCAGCATTGACTGGAGTAGGTGCAATGACTTGGCCAAACTCCTCAGTGGTAGGCAGGCGGCGAGCGGTGGCTAAGATGGCAGGTGTAAAGGATGCTGAGGACGAGACGTAAGTCAGTGGTGGTGTTGTATGGAGGAGCTCCCTCTTGTTGGCGGAACAACCCTGAACTAAGTCCATATGAGCAGCCACAAAGTCGTCCACGAGGTTATCAAAAGCTGCCTCAAGAGGTTTGAGATACTCAACCAACATTTCAATAGCCTCATCTCTCCCCCCCTAGCGCAAGCGAACACATGGTGACATGTGTATGGCACGTGGCATGAGAGGTAGCACTAGCGACGAGCCTTCATCGAAGGGAGGGTATCCCGGAGACGAGCTATTGCCTCACGGGCAGCCATCTACATGGCATGCCTCTCCGTAGGCATGGCCCTTCCCACAAATCGGAAGCGGCGTGACTCAGAATGTCCTCCCTTGAATTGCACCGCGGCCAAGCGCATAGACACGCTGTCGCTGATCTTGTACTGGTAGAGTGTGAACTCCGGACGAGCCGATGGCCCGATCGCGACCATGGTGATGGAGACGAGAAGCTTGATAAACCCCTCAGGTACATTGGCGAACACCTGTGACTCACAGTCGCTGCCAGCCATCTACAAAAGTAGACAAAAATTCCAGATAGTCAATTCATAAATTTATGATGACTAACAGAAAATTGCTACAATTGCAAAATTTTAAAATAGCACTTATTATGCTAATAACCGATTAGCGGTCGCACCTAGTGGCTTCCTACAGTCAGCCTGGCTCCAATAACAAGGTTGTCAGGACCGGTTTTCCAGTAAAACATTTATTGAAAAACCGACCATTTTATCAGACCAGTATAGAAGAATCCTCTTTACTGGTAGACAAATCCTTGATGCAGAATCCAGAAGTACTAAATATTATACAAGGTTGAGCTGAGGCTGCTCAATGATTTATTACAAGCATGCAGATATTATACATAAAGGCGGATATGACACAGAGGGTATGGTGGCATCACTACTGACTCGTAATAAAAATGGTGGTGGATATGTCACTGTGAAGTGGGTGACATGACTCCAAAATCTTACAACTCATCAAGCGCCGGAGTGAGGCTTGATGATTTTATTAAGGTAGCGGAAGCGTATATGATACAAGTGACCAACTCCAGGATCACACGGGACTGACTAGGACTCCTCTAGGCGTCAGACTCGCTATCGTACTCTTCATTCATAAGATCGCCTTCGTCAACATCTGGCCAAATCAACAAGCTAGGTGAGTACTTTGAATGTACTCGCAGGACAGTTTGGACATAAGATATAACAAATGCAGACATGATGCACATGAGCAGACTAGTAATGCGCACACAGATAATAAATTTGCACTGCATGTTAAATAAAAAGGAAGTTAGGCGGTAGTCCTCCCGAAATCCCAATAAAATAGTTGAAGACCGATCGGGTGTGTGAAGCGACGCCTCGAAAGGTAAAATAAATTAACATGCCGCAGTCGGGCGTCAGGGCGACACCACATAAAGGGCTTATATTGAAACGTAAATTACAGTACATGCCACAGTCGGACATCTAAGCGACATCTCGAAAATGGCTTATAATGGAAGTAAATAACAAGGATGCCACAGTCGGACGTCTGAGCGACATCTCAAAAAGGGCTTATATCAAAAGTAAATAACAAGAATGCCTCAGTCGGACGTCTAGGCGACATCACATAAAGGGCTTATATCCAAAAGTAAATAACAAGAATGCCACAGTCGGACGTCTGAGCGACATCACATAAAGGGCTTATATCCAAAAGTAAATAACAAGAATGCCGCAGTCGGACGTCTGAGCGACATCACATAAAGGGCTTATATTTCGTCATTCGAATTCAAGTAGCTCATGAAAGTAACATCATCCCGAGGAATACTCGGTACATAATAATAAACTGGTTCGTCCATCCATAGGAATAACATTCAGCCGGGTTTACCACCCTCAGTTTCATGCTTATTCTCCAGAGACTGTCACTGAGACTGACACTGAGACCAACACTGGTATGTTGATCAAAGTCCCTGACCATGGATATGGTTACTCGAATGGTTATGACTCAGCAGAGTTTGTACTCTTTAACCACAACCAACGGATTTCAGTAGTCACAAAGGACTAGTTCCGTTTACGGTATTTTAGGAGAAACACATCTAACCAGTACACACCCATTCCACATTCCGCTTCCAGGAATCACCCTAGGCAACATTCAAGAAAAACTCTAAAACGGGGAGGCTACAACCTCGAATAGCATGGGATCAAATTTATATCGTGCACTCTAAGGGGTGCCCCCCTCTCGGTCCCAACCGGAAACACCCATGCCCCCTGACCGGATGACAGGCTTTAATCCAGGGCCATGGAACCCTCATCATGGCCCCTCTATTTGGTGTGTACAAGTAAAGAGGTTTGCAACTGACTAAACCGCATTCTTTGTAGAAGACATGTGGCAGCACGAAAAGGGGAACGAACGGGAACAAGACTTGATCCACATTAATACTGGAGTTAATGGTTGACATAAAACTGGCATGCTTCAACAATACCCGCTTGCGACCTATCATGCCACCACATGATCAGGTTATCTCACCATCATATGAACACATCAAAATTCGAAGCTCACTTGCAGCTTGCTTGCATGAAATATATCATTCACAAATGCTTATATAAACATGTCATGCGAAAACCACTTAAGAAATCATGAAAAAACACTCATCATATCAAAGGTTCAAACATGATTTCCTGGTTCGGAGTAGTCTTAGTCTAGCTCGGCGAAGTTTGCGGCTCCATCACCTCCTTCGGTATCTACGTTATAAAAGAAATCGGATACTAACGTAAATACCGTGCGTGCATAAAAATTCTTCCAATTTTTTTCAAATAAATATGGTAAAAAACTAGATAGAAAAATAAAGATGACAGAAAAAGAATTAGCTCAAAATCATTTTTTGTTTAAAAGTTATAAAGGTTTTAGTCCAGGGACTAATCTGTGATGAAACAGAAACTTTCCAGGGGCTAGTTTAAAAAAAGAGAAAACGCTTCAGATGCAATACGTTAAACCGAAAGGAAAACGTATTCTGCCCGAGGCGTCTTCAGAAAATGGTTTGAATAAGAGAGGAGAGGCTGACGAGCGGGTCCCGCATGTAAGGTTTAAAAATCCCACCGTCGACCGAAGCGAATGATGATCGCCGGCGACGATCGACGGCGATCCAGAGGAGGGCAAGGGTATGGTTGTACTCATGGGACAGTTCCGCATCGGTGGGTGGTGGAGTTGGTCGTCGGCGAGCACCACGTCGACGGAGGCCTCCACTCTGGCGGACGGTGGTTCGGTCGAGGATGATTCTCTTCGAAGGGAGCTGCAAACTGCAAATTGAAGCGCGGGTCAGGCAAGCGGGTGCACTAGGATGCTACTGGCACAGTTTGGGGAGCGGGGGTGCACTCACCAGGGAGAATCTTGCCGGAGCCCGAAGCGGATTGGGGCGGCCGGAGTCGGGGAAGAAGGCCTCCTCGAGGTCCTCCTAGCGGCTGGGCGCGGTTCTGTGAGGTGGAGGAGTGGTGCTGGGTTGAAGGAGAGCTTAGGGCCTCCATTTATAGTCGGCCCGAGGCGGTTTCCGAGAACGGGATTACTCCGGCAAGCGATTACGGCGAGGCAGTGGTCGGGCTGGAGGTTTAGGTGACTGGGCAGCTTCGTATTGGTCCACTGGCACCATACAACGGCTAACCTGGTCGGATTTGGCCTGCTCCCGTGGTTTCGACGGAATGGAGCTCACGGGCTCGTCGGTGGCAGAGAGCGCGCTCTACGCCTCTCAGGCCACGGCGACGGTTCTGCAGCATGCACAAGGAAGAGGATGGCCACACGGAGGCTCCTGGTGGTGTGGGCGGTGCTGGACGGCGCCGTACTGCAGGGCTGGCCCCTGCTGGCCGCCACGGGCGGTTCTGCCACTGCGGGAGGCGCCGGAGTTGACGCGACATGTCACCACCGACGCTCGCGACCGGCCAAACAACCGTGCGGCGCATTGGATAAGAAGGGGGAGCAGTGAGCAAGGCGCCAATGCGTGCACTGGCGAGATCGACGCCGAGGTTCTGAAGAAAATGACACTGCCACTGAAACCGAAACACTGAATTTCTGAAACTTGACAGGAACAGTGCCGGCCACCTGTTCAACAAAATGATTTAGGCACGTGGAAAATTTTTCTAGAGCTGAAACTTGGTGAAGCGATCTCTTGATGCATCTGGAGACTGCCTGAATTATCTCAGAATTTTTGGAAAAGAAAAGGAATGAAAAATACTTGTCATAAAAGATTTTTTTGAGAAGGAGAGTCTTTTAGAATTTTTTTTAAATAACCTCCTTCCAATTAATTAAAGAATTTGATAAAAACCAAATCAAAACGTGTTACAACATGTCCTTAGTCCTTTTCAGGTACTTCAGGATGTTCTTGACAGCTGTCCAGTGATCTACTCCTAGATCACTTTGGTACCTCCCTGCCAGACTTATGTCATGGCACACATCAGGTCTAGTACACAACATGACATACATTATAGAGCCTATGGCTGAGGCATAGGGAATGACTTTCATCCTTTCTCTTTCTTCTGCCATGGTTGGGCTTTGAGTATTACTCAACTTCACACCTTCAATACAGGCAAGAACCCTTTCTTTGACTGATGCACATTGAACTTCTTCAAAACTTTGTCAAGGTATGTGCTTTGTGAAAGTCCTGTTAAGCGTCCAATCTATCTCTATAGATTTTGATGCCCAATATGTAAGCAACTTCACCGAGATCTTTCATTCAAAAACTCTTATTCAAATATCATTTTATGCTTTCCAGAAATGCTATATCATTTCCAGTCAACAATATGTCATCCACATATAATATTATAAATTCTACAGCGCTCCCACTCACTTTCTTGTAAATACAAGATTCTCCGTAAGTTTGTATAAAACCAAAAGCTTTGATCACCTCATCAAAGTGAATATCCCAACTCTGATATGCTTGCACCAGTCCATAGATGGATCGCTGGAGCTTGCATACTTTGTTAGCATCCTTAGGATCGACAAAACCTTCAGGTTGCATCATATACTACTCTTCCTTAAGAAACCTGTTAAGGAATTTTGTTTTGACGTCCATTTGCCAGATTTCATAATCATAAAATGCGGCAATAGTTAACATAATTCTAAGAGACTTAAGCATCACTACATGTGAGAAAGTCTCATCATAGTCAATGATACATCCCCATCATATCTACTTTTCCAAACTCTTTTGCCCTTGTTTTGGACTCTAATTTGCATGATTTGAATGGAACTAACCTAGACTGGCGCTATTTTCAGTAGAATTGCCATGGTGTTATTTTTGTGCAGAAATATAAGTTCTCGGAATGACCCGAAACTTCACAGAGAATATTTTGGAATATATAAAAAAATATTGGCGAAAGAATCAACCATGGTGGATCCACCACCTATCCACAAGGGTGGGGGGCGCGCCTTACCCCCTGGGTGTGCCCCCTAGCTTGTGGGTCCCATGAAGCTCCACCGACCTCAACTCCAACTCCATATATTCATGTTCGGAGAGAAAAAAGATCAGAGAGAAGGATTGATCGCGTTTTACGATACGGAGCCGCCGCCACCTCCTGTTCTTCCTCGGGAGGGCAGATCTAGAGTCCGTTTTGGGCTCCGGAGAGGGGAAATCGTCGCCATCGTCATCATCAACCATCCTCCACCACCAATTTCATGATCCTCACCGCCGTGCATGAGTAATCCCATCGTAGGCTTGCTGGACGGTGATGGGTTGGATGAGATATACCATGTAATCGAGTTAGCTTTGTTAGGGTTTGATCCCTAGTGTCCACTATGTTCTAAGATTGATATTGCTATGACTCCAATATAAAGTTTACTTGACCCTTTACTCTTCTATTTTTGAGGGGATCAACTAGAGTTGGCCTAACTCTGTTAGTGTAGTTCCAATCTGTTTTTGTTAGTTAGATTGGTTTTCTAGATTATGCAACCAACATAGCTTTATACAATCAGGATTGTGGTAGAGACTCTTCCCGTGCAGGTCCTCTTTTATACCATGGATATGCAAGTTGGGTGGATGCAAATTCCTGCACTAATATCAACTTATTTGATGTTACACTAATTATGTCATCGAAGCTTCAAAGGTCCATGTTTTCGATGACATCCTGAGGTACATCAAGGTTTAGAAGGCTATCAATCGACTCATCCACCACACCATCTATAAGAAACCTCATTTAAGGTTCAAAATTGGTCAGTCCATCAGTTAAATCGACATTATTCTCCCCCATAACTGGAGGCACCCGTGAGCTGTAGGTGTTACTCAGGACAATCTCGGATTCATCTCCTTTGGAAAATGGTAGAAATCATGTATCTAGAGTCTTGATGTCATACTCCCAACCTAAGTCAGAGAAGCCAAAAGAGTTACTTCCCTGGTTAGATGACAAGTGCCCATAGATGCCTCGTTAGTGCTAGCGGGCAGTGGACTTGGGTCCGGGCTACAACACTACCATGGGTCCACAACATATATGTGAGGTATTTGTTTGCACACTAACAAAGATCAATCCACTCTATTTTAGGGGAGGAAGAGCCACTAAAACTCAAACAAACACAATTGTTGCTCTTAAAACATGAAGAAGACAAGTGCAATGCTAAAATGGCAGCACCAAATAGTGTCAGCGCGCCTCCCACACCAGGGCCACGATCCGTAGCTGACAAGCAAGGCCCAGACGGCAGCGACTCGCTACGCTCGTCTACTGCCCAGAGGCCGTCACGCATCAAGAAGCCTAACTGGTGCAACACTTGGCCTGAGTGGGCCCAGTAGAGCCCAGCCCTGCGTCGATACTTAAGCTGCAACCATGAGTGGATCGGCATCCGGTGGATCACGAACTTGGCGGCGGCACGAACCCTAGTTCCCTATTGTTCCTCCTTCCCTTCTCCAATTCATGTATCTGAGCTTGTAATCGAACCTAAGGGCAGCATACAATCAATAGATCACTCCACCACTATCCATACTCTTACATATGGTACCAGAGACCACTCCCACGTCTTCCCCTCGTCGATCTGGCACAATTTGTGGAAACCAGATCCCTTCGCCAAGCGCGAATCCGCCTCATCGCCATGGATCTGGCCGTCCAGTCATTCCTGGAGCGTTTGGAGACCACCCTCAAGGAGCACACCGCCACGATCCATGCCTCCTACTCCAAGATCGATGACCTCATGGGGTGGCGCCCCGATCTCGAGCGGCGCGTCGCCGATCTGTCCGATGCAGTGGCGGTCCTCCAGCATGCCTCGCTACCGCCTCTAGAAAGGGCACCCCACCAGGCGCCTTCTTCGGGCCAGCCACCGCCTGCAATAACCAGCGCCCACATAGGGGCCACGTCTGGCGCGACAGCAACTCTGCAAGGGCCCGAAGGCCACAGCGTCTACAATATCCCACAGGGGCCATAAGCGGTGTCCTTCCAGACACTGCCACCGCCCCCGGCAAAAGGTCAGTACGACGACCCTCCCTCACCCCCTGCTCTTTCCCTGTTCGCGCACGCTAGCTAGCTGCTCAGCAGCCTCGGCCAAGCGCATCCCTCCATCCAGTTTCCATAGTTCACGAGTGACAACGCGAAGCTGTGGAAAACTCTTTGCGAGCAGTACTTCAGCATGTTTGCTATTCTGCTGTCGTTTTAGGTGCCCATGGCCATGCTAAACTTCTCTGGTTCTGCGTCAATCTGGTTACAATCCATCTAGAAACGGCTCGGGGACTTCGATTGGGAGTCAATCACTGCTCTTTTGTGTGCGTGTTTTGGCCGCGATCGACATCAAATGTTGATTCGTCAGTTTTACACTATCCGGCAAACAACTACAGTCGCAGATTACATTGAGCAATTTGAATCCATTATTAATCATCTCAGCCCTTATTCTGACACTATTCACCCTTTTTACTTCCTCACTCGTTTTGTGGAGGGACTCCAGAGGACATCTGAGCAGTGGTGTTGGTCCAGAGGCCGCTGGAGCTGGACACTGCTTGCGCCCTGGCGCTGCTCCAGGAGGAAGTGGCTGACGGCGCGACATCCACCAGCCGGCGCCCGCACGAGGTGCCTGTGCATGCAGGGTTGGCGCTCCCCCTACCTCTACCACCAGCCCGCCCTGAACCAGCGACAGTGCCTTCAGCAGCCGCAGATCGCCGCGGCACTGACGCTGCGCTAGCGGACACATCCAAGATCAAAGCTAGTCAGGATTATCGGCATGCCCGTGGATTATGTTTGAAGTGTGGTGAGCGCTGGGGGCCCGAGCACGTCTGCCCAAGTATAATCCAGCTGCATGTGGTCGAAGAGATGCTTGCCCTTTTGGGGCCCGATTCTATCAGCGACAGTGATGGAGACATTCAGCAAGTCCATGCCATCTCTTGACCTGCTCTCGACGGTGGCGTTTCCCCCAAAGCCTTCTAGCTATTAGCCACCATGCAGGACAGAGAGGTGCTTATCTTGGTGGACAGTGGCAGTTTGACCTCTTTCATCAATAAGAAGCTAGCTGACCAACTGACGGGTTCGGTCCCTCTGCCTCGACCCTCCTGGGTTAGGGTAGTAGACGGTGGAGAACTCCCCTATACAGAGTCCATACCATTCTTCCAGTGGTCGTCGCAAGGGCTCGATTTCGTCACTGATATGAAAATTCTGCCACCGGGCGTATATGATGCTATAATCGGGATGGATTGGTTAGAGCAACACAGTCCCATGACAGTCGACTAGAAGCACAAACATCTTCAAATTCCTACCCCGAGGGGTCCGGCTCACTTATTTGGTCATGAAGAAAATTCAACCACTTGCCATGTGATCAACAATGCACAACTGTAGCAGCTGCATCGCCAGGGGTCACTCATGCACATCTGTTTTCTATACCCAATCAGCAAGGAACAGGGGATCAAGCAAACAGCACCACAGGAGCTGAAGCAATTATTGGCTGAATTCGATGACGTCTTTGGCGAGCCACACGGGCTTCCACCTCGACGTGCTTGCGATCACACAACACCATTGACGCCGGGGGCACAACCAGTCAATATCAGAGCTTACCGCTACAAGCCTGAACTGAAGCCTGAAATTGAGCGACAAGTGCAAGAACTGCTGCAGTCCGATGTGATCCAGTGCAGCCAAAGCAGTTTTTCTTCACCTGTCATCCTCGTTAAAAAGAAGGACGACACGTGGAGGATGTGCATGACTATCGCCATCTTAATGCGATGACTCGCATCAGTAAATTTCCTGTCCCTATCATCGGAGAACTTCTGGATGAGCTGCATGGCGCATGTTGGTTCTCCAAATTGGACCTACGTGCGGGATACCACCAAATCAGATTGGCCGAGGGTGAAGAGTTCAAAACAGCTTTTCAAACTCACTCAGGCCATTATGAATTTAAGGTGCTGTCGTATGGTCTCGCGGGAGGGCCGAGTACTTTTAATGGAGCAATGACGGACACCCTGCAACCCATTCTGCGATTCTGCGTGCTGGTTTTCTTCGACGACATCCTGGTGTTCAGTAAAACTTGGGAAGAACACTTGGACCATGTGCGCCAGGTCCTCACATTGCTGTGTCGTGACCAATGGAAGGTTAAGAAATGTAAGTGCGAGTTCAGGCAACAGCAACTGTCTTACCTGGGGCACGTCATCAGTTGTCAGGGAGTGTCTACTGATCCTAGCAAAATCCAAGCAGTCAAATCGTGGCAAACACCTGGTGATGCAAAAGAAGTGCGTAGATTTCTGGGATTGGCTGGGTATTACCGCAGATTTGTGCGCGGATTCGGCATCATCGCCCAGCCCCTTTTCAATCTACTTAAGAAGGGTGTGCCGTTCGTATGGACCGACAACACCAACCAGGCCTTCTTGCTCCTGAAACAACAACTAGTGTCTGCACCAGTATTGGCACTACCAGATTTCAGTAAACAATTTGCTGTCGAAACGGATGCTTGCGACTGAGGTATTAGGGCAGTTCTGCAATAGGAAGGACATCCTATTGCGTTCATGAGCAAGGGCCCGAGCCCGCGTTATCAAGGGCTTTCCACCTATGAAAAAGAGTACCTTGCCATTGTGGTGACCGTGGACCAATGGCGACCGTACCTGCAACACAACAAATTCGTCATCTATACGGATCAGAAGAGTCTTATCCACCTTGAAGAGCAACGTTTAACTACCCCATGGCAGTAGCGAGCTTTCACCAAGCTACTCAGGCTCCAATACGTCATCCGTTACAAAAAAGGCTCTGAAAACACAGCCGTGGATGCCCTATCCCATGTGCAAACACCTGATCTACTATTTGACATCACCACCTGTCGCCCCGGCTGGCTCGAGGATGTGGCTACCAGCTATCACAGCAATCCTCAGGCCCAAAAGCTTCTGGAGCAATTGTCTATCAAGGAAGACCCGAAGCAACGCTTCACGCTGGAGCAAGGGATTTTGAGATTCCGCAGGAGAATTTGGCTGGGTGGCACTACAACTATGTAGCAGAAGATTATCTCTACTTTTCATGACAGCCCCATGGGAGGGCACAGTAGGTTTCCGGCCACTTTCCAGTGAATCCGACGTCTTTTTACTTGGCCCAAGATGAAGGCGCATATTCTGCAGTATGTGCGCTGCTGCTCGGTCTACCAGCAAGCTAAGCCGGATAGGTCAGCATCTCCGGGCCTGTTGGAACCCCTCCCCATTCCTCATCAGCCATGGGACATGATCACCATGGACTTCATCGACGGCCTGCCTCAGTCGGGAAAAGCCAATTGCATCTGGGTGATCGTGGATAAGCGCACAAAATTTGCCCACTTGCTACCTCTAGCTCACCCGTACACAACCTCCAAGGTGGCATTTCTCTACATGTCGAGCATCTACAGGATCCATGGATTCCCGCGCTCTATTGTCTCTAATCGCGACCTGGTATTCACAAGCCACTTATGGCGTGAGCTATTCAAGTACGCGGGCACATAGCTGCGTATGAGCTCCGCTAATCACCCCCAGACGGACGGTCAAACTGAACGGGTGAATCACTGCCTGGAAGCTTATCTGCGCTGCTTCATCCACGCATGTCCAAGCCGCTGGAGTCATTGGCTTCCCCTCGCACAGTTTTGGTACAACTCCTCACATCATTCAAGCACTGGGATGTCGTCGTTTAAAGCTATGTTTGGTCATGAACCACGGACTTTGGGGCTCTCGCCTACTGATGGGTGCCCAGTTCCCGCCCTTCAATCCTGGTTGGACGAACGAGCAGTGATTCAAGACCTCCTACAACAACATTTGCATCAAGTGCAAGAATATATGTAGACACAGGCGGACAAACGTCGTTCGCCGAGAGCCTTCTCTGTGGGAGGCCAAGTTTAACTCAAACTCTAACCCTACATTCAAACATCAGTGCCCACGAGGGCAAACCACCAGCTATCCTTCAAATATTATGGCCCGTTCCAAGTGATCGCCAAAGTCAATGAAGCAGCTTATAAACTGGAGCTTCCGGCAGGCTCTCAAGTGCATCCAGTCTTCCACATGTCTCAACTACGTCACTGTCTGCGCCCGGGTACACACTCTTCGACTGAACTTCCACAACCTACCGACGTTCCTGTCATTCCCGTGGCCGTCCTACAGCACCGCTGGCGCAAGAAGAATGGCTTAATGATCGAGCAGGTCTTGGTTCGTTGGTCGAATCAAGCTGCGCTCGGAGACACTTGGGAGGACAAGCTCGCGCTACAAGCGCGGTTCCCAGAAGCTAAGGCTTGGGGGCAAGCCTCGTCCCAAGGAGGAGGGGATGTCAGCGCGCCTCCCACACCAGGGCCACGATCTGTCGCTGACAAGCAAGGCCTAGACGGCAGCGACTCGCTATGCTCGTGTGACACTCTAAAATTTTTATTTGGTTTTTTTATCAAAAATTTTGTGGTTTTTGAGGAGAGGCCTTTTTAATTTTTTTTTGTTTTTCAGAAAAACCTTCCACTTAAAAACTTCCTTTGCCTTGGCAAGGATTTTATTTTTTTCAAACCTTGGTGTTTGATCTTTTGAAACTTCTTCTCTGTTGGTTCTCTCAAATTTAATTTTTGAGTTTAAATTATTTTTTCTTTTAAAATAAAGCTCTATGAAAATTTGGGATTTCCATATCTTGGAACCACCCTTGACTTTGCATTGTTTCCATGTGGTAAAACCTCTCCAAAACCTCCCCTACACCTTGTGATCAACCCAAGTTCTCTGTCCCAACTAATCCAAACAAGTTTTTGGATTTTATTCTAATTATTTTCCCTCTCAAATCAATTCTGAAAATTATTTGGAGCCTTAGTGATTTTCAAAGCAAGTACCATATTGCATTTGAGTTTTGACCTCAAACCAACTCTCCTGGATAGTCCTTTGTACCCACAACCCAAAACCATCTTGATCCACTCCTTCTCTTTTCAAAATTTTCAAAGTTCAGCCTCTGCAAGTTTGGACCAGATTTGCCAAATTTGATGAAATTCATATCTACACTACTCCAAAAATTCCACCAAAATTCAGGCAACCTATGTGAGCAATGAGAAGCCACTCCACCAAGTTTCAGCTCAGGGAAAAATCCCTAGATGCCATTTTCATTCTGTCGAACACCTTGCAAGCACTGCTGCTGTTCAAAATTCAGAAACATTCAGAGTTTAGTGTTGATCTTCGACAGAGTTTCAGTCACGCGGCCATAGTGCACTTGGCGCGTTGCGCGCGGCTCTTTCTTCCTGGCCAGCACCCCCGCACGCGCGCTTGGCGTCTTCCCGGCGTCGGTGGCGCCCCTGGCCGCCCGCGCCAGCGTGTCTTGCGGCGGCCGAGACCCCTTTACAGCCGTCAGGGGGCAAGAACGGCGGCTCAACGCCGTTCCGCGCCGCCCATCGCTCCCTGGCTCTCCACGTGGCCTCATGCACGCCAGCGCACGCCCGTGCACCGCCACCGCGACCGGCAAGCACAGGACGCGCTCCCTGCCGCCGACGGGCCCGCGCCGCCCCGTTCTGTCGAACTCCCTCCTAAGCACCAATCTCCAGCTCGATTAGCACCAAAACGGACCCAGTAGACTTCCACGACGGCGCTCGACTCCCTAATCACCCCTGACCGAGCACTGCGCCGCCGTAATCGCTCGCCGGAGACCCCGTTCACGGCAACCGCCTCGGGCTGCCTATAAAAAGGGCCCCCGAGCTCACCCTCGTGCACGCCGCATCCCCACACCTCACCAACGCCACGCCAGGCCACTAGGGGGACCCCGAGGAGGTCTTCCCCCTCAACTCCGGCCGCCCCGATCCGCCTCGGCCGCCACCTCGATTCGCTCCGGTGAGGCCGTCTCCGGCGCCCAAACCCGTTCGTTACCCTCTCTAGCTACCAAGAGCATAACCCCCTCTTCAATTTAACCCTTGCAGCCCTCTCCGATGAGCCCCTCGACCACCCGAGCCGCCGTCCGCCGGAGCAAAGCTCGCCGTCGACGTGGTGCTCGCCGACCACCTCCACCACCATCAACCGACACGGAGGGGTGCCCTGAGCACGGAGGTACCCTCCGATCTCTCTGCCTCACCGTGGATCGCCGTCGGCGACCACCGCGGCTCTCGGGCACCGGCGAACTCTGCCGCCCCGTTTGAACATTTGAACCTGACGAGTGGGACCCCACCGTCAGCCTCTGTGCCTTTTCTATCGAACCGTTTTCTGGAAGCGCCTTCGGGCAAATACGTCTTTCCTCTGGGCTGGCGTAGTCGCTACCGAAGCGCTTTCTGTTTTTGTAAGCTAGCCCCTGGAAATCTTCTGTTTCATTACAGATGAGTCCCTGGACAAAAACCCTTATAACTTTTAAACAGAAAGTATTTTTGATTGATTCTTCTTCTGTTCTCTTTAAAATTTTGTCTAGTTTTTTATCAGATTTATTTGAAAATTATTTGAAGTACTTTCTGTGCACTCCTTGGTATTTACGATAGCGCATATATTTTCTTTATACCGAAGATACCGAAGGAGGTGACGGAGCCGTGAACTTCACCGAGCTAGGCTCCGACTACTCTGAACCAGGCAAGCATGTTTGAACTTTTGATATGATGAGTGTCTTGGCATGTTCTGCATTTAGCTAGTCTCATGGCATGTTGATGAGCATACCGATGAACGTCATTTTATGCAATGTTGAGGTAAGTGAGTTCGATGATCCATAAGTGGATGAATGTGAGTAAGAATGGCCATGTGTTGGCATGAGGATGGGTAAGATGGCAGTGTTGTAGCATGCCAGGCTTATGCCAGACTACGTGACTTCAATGTCAGCTCGTATCACACCAGTTCCTTTCATTCCACCTTCCCTGTACTACCACACGTTTTCCGCAAGGAATATGGTTTAGTAAGTTGTAAACCGCTTTCCTGGTACACACCAAAAAGAGAGGCCGGGATGATGGTTCCATGGCCCTGGATTAAAGCCAGTCATCCGGTCAGGGGGCATGGGTGTTTCCGGTTGGGACCGAGAGGGGGGCACCCCTTAGAGCGCGCATATATAAATTTGATCCCATGCTATTCGAGATTGTGATCTCCCCGTCTCAAAAGTTTTTCTTGGACGGTGTCTAGGGTGATTCCTAGCATCGAGAGGTAGGATGGGTGTGTACTGGTTAGTTGTGTTTTCTTCTGAAATACCGTAAACGGAACTAGTCCTTCGTGACTACGGAACTCCGTTGGCTGTGGGAATAATTTTGTACAAACTCTGCAGAGTCATATATTCCTCCAAATCATCTATTCCATGTCCAAATTCGTATTATCTTGTCCTAACAGTGACAGTGTTGATGACAGAGACTCCGGTGTTTCGCATGAGTGCTAATTCCGGTTAAATGATATTCCTGTGGATGGACTAACCCATTTATTCTTATGAATTAAAAGTTTATTATGATTATTATTTATCTGCCCATAAAAGCCCTTTCTGTGATGTCGCCCCGACGTCCGACTGTGGCATTTCTTTTCAAGCCCTTTCTGTGATGTCGCCCCGACGTCCGACTGTGGCATTTCTTTTCAAGCCCTTTCTGTGATGTCGCCCCGACGTCCGACTGTGGCATTTCTTTTCAAGCCCTTTCTGTGACGTCGCTCCGACGTCCGACTAAGGTATTTATTTTTAAGCCCTTTATGTGGTGTCGCTAAGACGCCCGACTGTGGCATCTTTTTCTTTATATTTATTTGTCCACCTTTCGAGGCGTCGCTTCAGACACCCGATCGGAAATTATTTATGTTCTGTTGGGATTTCAGGCGGACTACCGCCATTTCCCTTTTACTTACCCTGTTATGATAATTTTGAATGTACATTGATGAATTTATTCATGATGCATCCATGCATGCATTTGTTATATCTTACGTCCGAACTGTCTTGCGAGTACTTTCAAAGTACTCACTGGCTTGTTGATTTGGCCAGATGCTGACGAAGGCGATTGCATGGATGAAGATTTCGATAGCGAGTCCGACACTTAGAGGAGTCCCAGTCAGTCTCGTGCGACCCTGGATTTGGTCACTGTTTTATATTCGCTTCCGCTACCAAATAAATTCATCGAGCCTCACCTCGACGCTCGATGAGATGATAGACTTAGAGTCTTGTATTTCTCTCCCCGCTGTGTTTTTCCACCACCGCCCTATCCTCGAGTCAGTTGTATGTCTCCACACCACTGTGTCATGTCCGCCATTATGTATAATTATTGGCGTGCTTGTAATAATTTGGTTGAGCAACCGCAGTTCGACCCTGTAATATATTTTATGCTACTGGCTTATTGTATCAAGAAATTGTCTACCAGTGAGGAGGATTTCTCTCATACTGGACTCAAAAGATTGGTTTCTCAATAAATATTTTTATTGGAAAACCGGTCGTGACAAGCTTGGTACCAGAGCCAGGCTGACTGTAGGAAGCCACTAGGTGCGATCGCTAATTAGTTATTAGCATGATAGAGCTAATTTATATTTTTTCAATTGTAGTCATTTTCTGTCAGTCAGCATAAATTTATGATCTGACCATGCAAAATTTTTGCCTACTTTCGTAGATGGCCGACAACAGCTGCGAGTCTCAGACCTTCGCCAACGTGCCCGATGGGTTCGTCAAGCTTCTTTCCTTCATCGTTCAGGTCGCGATGGGGCCATCTGTGCGCCCAGTCTTCACACTCTACCAGCACCGAGTCAACGACAGTCTGACCATGCACCAGGCCGCAGTACAGTTCAAGGGAGGGCATGGTGAGTTACGCCGCTTCCAGTTCGTGGGAAGAGCCATGCCTACGGAGAGGCATGCTATGCAGATGGCAGCCCGCGAGGCGATAGCTCGTCTCAGGGATGTCCTTCCCGTGATGAAGACTCGTCGTTACCGTTATCTTCCGTGCCATGTGCCTTACACCTGTCACTACGCATACTCCTGCCCCAGAGGAGAACGAGACGAGGCTTTTGAGATGCTCATTGAGTATCACCGGGCCTTGGAGGCAGCCTTCGACAACCTGGTGGACGACTTCGTAGCTACCCGCATGGACTCAGTTCATGGCTGTGCTGCCAACAGGAGGGAGCTCCTACCAATCGCACCGCCACTGACTTTTTTCTCGTCATCAGCATCTTTTACGCCTGCTCGTCGCCTGCCTTCTACCGAAGAATTCAACCAAGTCATTGCGCCCACTCCAGCGTGCACTGCACCAACCTTCGCGCCCACTCCTGTACGTGTTGCTCCGCCCCTGGCAACCGCTCCGTCCGCTCTGCGCAACACTACACGTATGGAGCCCATTAGCGAGGAGGAAGTCGAGTCCCCAACCTCGCTACGCCTCGCCCTCGGCAGGGCAAAGGAGGTCGTCAACATCTCCGCCTGAGTACGCTTAGCTGCCGTGTATTGTACCGCTTTGTAAGATATGTACATAGGTTGTGAGAAGTAGCCTGTTTGCGCATCATGTAGGATCTGGAGAAGTGCACTAGCCTAAATAACATGTCAGGATTATGTACGCATATCCTGAGTGATGTATTGTATAATTACCGCCCGCGTGTAAGATATGTAATGAGCAGTCCTTCTTCGTGCGCAAGTCGATTTGTTTTTCTTAAGTAAGCCGAGTTATTTAATTCTATCTGCCAGCTTTATGCATTTATGGTTTTGTTTTGCGACTCTTTCCGTTTTTCTTATGAGTTTTACAAAAATATATCCCCAGAGTGAAAAATGTCTCGTCCTTGGACACGTTCCATGCCAACTCCGCCAGAGGAAATTTATGATGCTCAACCCAACAACGAGTTCACTCAGGGACAGTCAAGCCAACAGGGCAGTGAATCAGCACTTTCACAAATGTGCCGCCTTTATGAGCAGAGTCAGCAACAACATCGCGAGATGATGAACCAAGTCATCAACATGGGGAATCATCATGGACAGTATCAGCAGCATTCCAAGTTATCTGAGCTACAGAAGACACGTCCTCAAACATTTTCTCATACTGACAAGCCTCTTGAAGCCGAGGACTGGCTTCGAGATATGGAGAGGAAATTAATTATTGCAAAGTGTTCAGATCTCGAGAAAGTACTATATGCTCCACACTATCTCACAGGAGCAGCCGCATCGTGGTGGGAGAATTTTCTGCACATGCATCCCAACGAAAATAACATAACCTGGGATGATTTCAAGGAAGGTTTCCGTGGTGCACATATTCCTAAGAGTATTATGAAAATCAAGAAGAGAGAATTCGATGACCTCAAACAAAGGAACATGATAGTGTCAGATTATAACAGTCAATTTACCCTATTATCCCGCTACGCCAATGAGGAGCGTATGACTGAAATCAAGAAGATGGAGAAATTCCTTGACGGTCTAGCGCCCGCACTTAAATGCCAACTGGTCGTGCACACTTTTCCTGATTTTAAAACACTGGTGGACAAAGCCATTACTCTGGAAAATGAGAGACGCAGTCTGGAAGATATCCGCAAGCGAAAAAGGGACCAGACTAATCACGCTCGCAATCACCAAAGCAAGACAGATTTTCAAAAGGGTGGGAAACACAAATTCTCATCCAATGCCTCACGCCCAATCAAGAATTTTCATGCAAGGGACAAGGAATTCACCTATCGCCCCGGCGTTACTTGTTACGCTTGTGGAGAAGAAGGGCACTATGCCAAACAGTGCCCCAAGCCAAGGAGTTCAACCCCAAAGCCGAACAACGGCGGCAATAATTCAGCGCCCAAGCGAAACAATTTCAATCCCAACAATAACCACAGGAAGGGTCATCTGAACCACGTAACCAAAGAGGAGGCACAAAATGCTCCGGATATCGTACTCGGTACGTTTCCTGTCAACACAATACCTGCAATGGTTTTGTTTGATTCTGGAGCTTCTCACTCTTTCATTTCGAAAAGTTTTGCTTTGCAAAATAATTTTTCGATGCTTCCTTTGGAGAAATCCATGATCATCAAGTCCCCTTGGATTCAGCAAGTTTCTCAGAATTACTGTCAGAATGTGGTCATTGAGTTCGAAGGATTGGAGTTTCACGCAAATCTTATTGTATTGGAAAACAAAGGACTGGATGTCATCCTAGGGATGGATTGGCTAACCACCAATAAAGGTTTTATCGACTGTTTCAACAGGACCGTGATTCTCACACACCACCAAGGGAAGACAATAAGAGTATCAGCCAAGGAAGGAAAAAGACCCCGGCAACCGAGATTAAATAAGGTGGACGTTTCTGAGCTAAACAAGGTTCCAGTAGTGTGTGAATTTCCAGATGTATTCCTTGAAGAGCTGCCAGGCATGCCACCAGACCGAGAAATAGAATTCCGCATTGAGCTAGCACCAGGAACTGCCCCCATATACAAGAAACCATACAGAATGGCACCATCCGAGTTGGTCGAGTTGAAGAAGCAAATAAAGGAATTACTGGAAAAAGGATACATTCGAGCCAGCTCCTCACCTTGGGGATCACCAATTTTATTCGCCAAAAAGAAGGATGGAACACTAAGATTGTGTATTGACTATCGAGCACTTAACATGGTCACAGTCAAAAACAAATACCCGATGCCAAGAATAAATGATTTATTTGATCAGCTCGCTCAGGCCAAGGTATTCTCAAAAATTGACTTAAGGTCAGGATACCATCAATTGAAGGTGCGAACGGAAGATATCCCCAAAACAGCCTTCACCTCCAGATATGGACTGTATGAGTTCACAGTGATGCCATTTGGATTAACTAACGCCCCAACATATTTTGTTCACCTCATGAACAAAGTATTTATGAAGTTTATGGACAAGTTCGTCGTGGTATTCATCGATGATATACTGGTATATTCCAAGACACCAGAAGAGCACGCAGAACATCTCAGGATTGTGCTAGGAGAGCTAAGAAAACACAAATTGTATGCCAAGTTCAGCAAGTGCGAATTTTGGCTAAGACAAGTAGGCTTTCTAGGCCACGTACTGACCCAAGACGGTATCGCAGTGGACCCAGAGAAAGTCAAGGCCGTACTTGACTGGAAGTCACCAGCCAGCGTAACGGACATACGGAGTTTCTTGGGAATGGCAGGATATTACCGCCGATTTATTGAAGGATTTTCCACCATAGCCAAGCCTATGACACAGTTGCTCAAGAAAGATAAGAAGTTTGAGTGGACAGAAGCCTGCGAGAAAAGTTTCCAAGAGCTAAAGCGGAAATTAACAACAACACCGGTATTAATTGTACCCGACATACACAAGAATTTTGAAGTATATTGTGACGCGTCCAGAAAAGGTCTCGGATGCGTACTGATGCAGGAAGGCAAGGTTGTCGCCTACGCTTCAAGGCAACTTCGCAAGCATGAGGAAAATTATCCCACTCATGACTTAGAAATGGCAGCAGTTATTCATGCACTCAAGGAATGGAGGCATTTCTTACTTGGGAATCGATGTGAAATATATACGGATCACAAAAGTCTCAAATATATTTTCACGCAGCCAGAACTAAATTTACGGCAATGGCGCTGGTTGGAATTGGTAAAGGATTATGATGTTGGGATCCATTACCATCCAGGGAAAGCAAATGTAGTGGCCGATGCCCTGAGTCGGAACCCCAGCTCTGACGGAAACTATCTGCACAGCTTGAGGCCCGAATTCCATCAAGAATTTGCCAAGCTCAACTTGATAATGGTAGCAGAAGGCACCATATCAAACTTGGAAATACAACCCAACCTTGTGGAGAAAATTAAAGAAGCTCAGTCCGGTCACCCCAGCATTGAAGGAATTAAAAGAAAGTTGAATATGGGCAAGGCCTCGAAATTCGTCATAGACAATGAAGGAATATTACGGTACGGAGAAAGGCTATGCGTGCCAAACATAGAAGACCTTAAACAGCAAATTTTAGCTGAAGCACACACCACTCCATATTCGATCCACCCTGGAGGAACCAAAATGTATAAGGATATTCAGGAAAGATTTTGGTGGCACGGTATGAAGAGGGACATAGCCGCCTTCATTGCATGTTGCGACTCATGTCAACGCATAAAAGCTGAACATCAGAGACCAGCCGGACTACTGCAACCTAACAAAATACCTGAGTGGAAATGGGATGAAATAGGGATGGATTTTATTGTCAGACTACCTCGGTCACGACACGGGAATGATGCCATATGGGTCATCACTGACAGGTTGACCAAAGTGGCACACTTTATTCCAGTGAAGACAACCTACACCACTCAGAGGCTTGCCAGGATTTATCTTTCCCGCATAGTTTGTCTGCACGGTGTCCCGAAGACTATAATATCCGACAGAGGCACTCAGTTCGTCTCAAGATTTTGGGAGCATTTACAACAGGCTCTGGGAACCCAACTAGCCTTCAGTACCGCATACCATCCACAGACTGATGGACAAACTGAACGTGTAAACCAAATTTTAGAAGACATGCTGAGAGCATGTGTCCTCACATATGGAACCAGTTGGGAAGAAAGCCTGCCATACGCCGAGTTCGCGTATAACAATAGCTACCAGGCTAGCCTACAAATGGCACCATTTGAGGCTTTGTACGGACGGAGATGTCGTACCCCGTAAATTGGTCAGAGACCGGAGACAGCCGCATCTTCGGACCAGACATGCTCAGAGAAGCCGAGGAAAAGGTCAAGCTAATCAGAGACCGACTTAAGACCGCTCAAAGTCGACAGAAGAGTTATTATGATCAGAAACATCGTAGGGTCAGCTTCGAACCCGGTGAGTTCGTATACCTGAGAGTATCCCCTATGAGAGGATTGCAACGATTCAGGATAAAAGGGAAGTTAGCACCAAGATTCATTGGACCATTTTGCATAGTGGCACGAAGAGGCACTGTAGCCTACCAGCTAGACTTACCCGAGGAATTATCCGATGTCCACGACGTGTTCCATGTCTCGCAATTGAGGAAGTACGTACGCAACCCAGAGAAACAAGTATCCCATGAAAACATTGATGTGCAGCCAGACCTCACTTATCGAGAACATCCCATAAGAATATTAGAGGAATCTGAAAGGAGGACCCGACAGAAGACCATCAAGTTTTTCAAAGTCCAGTGGAGCAATCACACCGACAGTGAAGCAACTTGGGAAAGCGAGGATTTTCTTCGGACTGAGCATCCACACCTATTTAAGGATCAGCTGAAATCTCGGGGACGAGATTTTTCCTAAGGGGGTAGGTGTTGTGACACTCTAAAAATTTTATTTGGTTTTTTTTATCAAAAATTTTGTGGTTTTTGAGGAGAGGCCTTTTTAAATTTTTTTTGTTTTTCAGAAAAACCTTCCACTTAAAAACTTCCTTTGCCTTGGCAAGGATTTTATTTTTTTCAAACCTTGGTGTTTGATCTTTTGAAACTTCTTCTTTGTTGGTTCTCTCAAATTTAATTTTTGAGTTTAAATTATTTTTTCTTTTAAAATAAAGCTCTATGAAAATTTGGGATTTCCATATCTTGGAACCACCCTTGACTTTGCATTGTTTCCATGTGGTAAAACCTCTCCAAAACCTCCCCTACACCTTGTGATCAACCCAAGTTCTCTGTCCCAACTAATCCAAACAAGTTTTTGGATTTTATTCTAATTATTTTCCCTCTCAAATCAATTCTGAAAATTATTTGGAGCCTTAGTGATTTTCAAAGCAAGTACCATATTGCATTTGAGTTTTGACCTCAAACCAACTCTCCTGGATAGTCCTTTGTACCCACAACCCAAAACCATCTTGATCCACTCCTTCTCTTTTCAAAATTTTCAAAGTTCAGCCTCTGCAAGTTTGGACCAGATTTGCCAAATTTGATGAAATTCATATCTACACTACTCCAAAAATTCCACCAAAATTCAGGCAACCTATGTGAGCAATGAGAAGCCACTCCACCAAGTTTCAGCTCAGGGAAAAATCCCTAGATGCCATTTTCATTCTGTCGAACACCTTGCAAGCACTGCTGCTGTTCAAAATTCAGAAACATTCAGAGTTTAGTGTTGATCTTCGACAGAGTTTCAGTCACGCGGCCACAGTGCACTTGGCGCGTTGCGCGCGGCTCTTTCTTCCTGGCCAGCACCCCCGCATGCGCGCTTGGCGTCTTCCCGGCGTCGGTGGCGCCCCTGGCCGCCCGCGCCGGCGTGTCTTGCGGCGGCCGAGACCCCGTTACAGCCGTCAGGGGGCAAGAACGGCGGCTCAACGCCGTTCCGCGCCGCCCATCGCTCCCTGGCTCTCCGCGTGGCCTCATGCACGCCAGCGCACGCCCGTGCACCGCCACCGCGACCGGCAAGCACAGGACGCGCTCCCTGCCGCCGACGGGCCCGCGCCGCCCCGTTCTGTCGAACTCCCTCCTAAGCACCAATCTCCAGCTCGATTAGCACCAAAACGGACCCAGTAGACTCCCACGACGGCGCTCGACTCCCTAATCACCCCCGACCGAGCACTGCGCCGCCGTAATCGCTCGCCGGAGACCCCGTTCACGGCAACCGCCTCGGGCTGCCTATAAAAAGGGCCCCCGAGCTCACCCTCGTGCACGCCGCATCCCCACACCTCACCAACTCCACGCCAGGCCACTAGGAGGACCCCGAGGAGGTCTTCCCCCTCAACTCCGGCCGCCCCGATCCGCCTCGGCCGCCACCTTGATTCGCTCCGGTGAGGCCGTCTCCGGCGCCCAAACCCCGTTTGTTACCCTCTCTAGCTACTAGGAGCATAACCCCCTCTTCAATTTAACCCTTGCAGCCCTCTCCGACGAGCCCCTCGACCACCCGAGCCGCCGTCCGCCGGAGCAAAGCTCGCCGTCGACGTGGTGCTCGCCGACCGCCTCCACCACCATCAACCGACGCGGAGGGGTGCCCTGAGCACGGAGGTACCCTCCGATCTCTCTGCCTTGCCGTGGATCGCCGCCGGCGACCACCGCGGCTCTCGGGCACCGGCGAACTCTGCCGCCCCGTTTGAACATTTGAACCTGACGAGTGGGACCCCACCGTCAGCCTCTCTGCCTTTTCTATCGAACCGTTTTCTGGAAGCGCCTTCGGGCAAATACGTCTTTCCTCTGGGCTGGTGTAGTCGCTACCGAAGGGCTTTCTGTTTTTATAAGCTAGCCCCTGGAAATCTTCTGTTTCATTATAGATGAGTCCCTGGACAAAAACCCTTATAACTTTTAAACAGAAAAGTATTTTTGATTGATTCTTCTTCTGTTCTCTTTAAAATTTTGTTTAGTTTTTTATCAGATTTATTTGAAAATTATTTGAAGTACTTTCTATCCACTCCTTGGTATTTGCGATAGCGCATATATTTTCTTTATACAGTAGATACCGAAGGAGGTGACGGAGCCGTGAACTTCACCGAGCTAGGCTCCGACTACTCTGAACCAGGCAAGCATGTTTGAACTTTTGATATGATGAGTGTCTTGGCATGTTCTGCATTTAGCTAGTCTCATGGCATGTTGATGAGCATACCGATGAACGTCATTTTATGCAATGTTGAGGTAAGTGAGTTCGATGATCCATAAGTGGATGAATGTGAGTAAGAATGGCCATGTGTTGGCATGAGGATGGGTAAGATGGCAGTGTTGTAGCATTCCAGGCTTATGCCAGACTACGTGACTTCAATGTCAGCTCGTATCACACCAGTTCCTTTCATTCCACCTTCCCTGTACTACCACACGTTTTCCGCAAGGAATATGGTTTAGTAAGTTGTAAACCGCTTTCCTGGTACACACCAAAAAGAGAGGCCGGGATGATGGTTCCATGGCCCTGGATTAAAGCCAGTCATCCGGTCAGGGGGCATGGGTGTTTCCGGTTGGGACCGAGAGGGGGGCACCCCTTAGAGCGCGCATATACAAATTTGATCCCATGCTATTCGAGATTGTGATCTCCCCGTCTCAAAAGTTTTTCTTGGACGGTGTCTAGGGTGATTCCTAGCATCGAGAGGTAGGATGGGTGTGTACTGGTTAGTTGTGTTTTCTTCTGAAATACCGTAAACGGAACTAGTCCTTCGTGACTACGGAACTCCGTTGGCTGTGGGAATAATTTTGTACAAACTCTGCAGAGTCATATATTCCTCCAAATCATCTATTCCATGTCCAAATTCGTATTATCTTGTCCTAACAGTGACAGTGTTGATGACAGAGACTCCGGTGTTTCGCATGAGTGCTAATTCCGGTTAAATGATATTCCTGTGGATGGACTAACCCATTTATTCTGATGAATTAAAAGTTTATTATGATTATTATTTATCTGCCCATAAAAGCCCTTTCTGTGATGTCGCCCCGACGTCCGACTGTGGCATTTCTTTTCAAGCCCTTTCTGTGATGTCGCCCCGACGTCCGACTGTGGCATTTCTTTTCAAGCCCTTTCTGTGATGTTGCCCCGATGTCCGACTGTGGCATTTCTTTTCAAGCCCTTTCTGTGATGTCGCCCTGACGTCCGACTGTGGCATTTCTTTTCAAGCCCTTTCTGTGACGTCGCTCCGACATCCGACTGAGGTATTTCTTTTTAAGCCCTTTATGTGGTGTCGCTAAGACGCTCGACTATGGCATCTTTTTCTTTATATTTATTTGTCCACCTTTCGAGGCGTCGCTTTAGACACCCGATCGGAAATTATTTATGTTCTGTTGGGATTTCAGGCGGACCACCGCCATTTCCCTTTTACTTACCCTGTTATGATAATTTTGAATGTACACTGATGAATTTATTCATGATGCATCCATGCATGCATTTGTTATATCTTATGTCCGAACTGTCTTGCGAGTACTTTCAAAGTACTCACTGGCTTGTTGATTTGGCCAGATGCTGACGAAGGCGATTGCATGGATGAAGATTTCGATAGCGAGTCCGACACTTAGAGGAGTCCCAGTTAGTCTCGTGCGACCCTGGATTTGGTCACTGTTTTATATCCGCTTCCGCTACCAAATAAATTCATCGAGCCTCACCTCGACGCTCGATGAGATGATAGACTTAGAGTCTTGTATTTCTCTCCCCGCTGTGTTTTTCCACCACCGCCCTATCCTCGAGTCAGTAGTATGTCTCCACACCACTGTGTCATGTCCGCCATTATGTATAATTATTGGCATGCTTGTAATAATTTGGTTGAGCAACCGCAGTTCGACCCTGTAATATATTTTATGCTACTGGCTTATTGTTTCAAGAAATTGTCTACCAGTGAGGAGGATTTCTCTCATACTGGACTCAAAAGATTGGTTTCTCAATAAATATTTTTACTGGAAAACCGGTCGTGACAGCTCGTCTACTGCCCGGAGGCCGTCACGCATCAAGAAGCCCAACTGGCACAACACTAGGCCCGAGTGGGCCCATTAGAGCCCAGCCCCGCGTCGATACTTAAGCCGCATCCACAAGTGGATCGGCATTCGGTGGATCACGAACTTGGCAGCGACATGAACCCTAGTTCCCTATTGTTCCTCCTTCCCTTCTCCAATTCGTGTATCTGAGCTTGTAATCGAACCTAAGGGCAGCATACAATCAATAGATCACTCCACCACTATCCGTACTCTTACAAATAGTTGTGTGATTGGACTAGAATTAGGAGTCATCTGGAGGAAAAGAACTAGCTCTCCACAACAACCTCCAGCATGCTCTAGCTATGAATCGACAAAACAACAAAAAGATTCAAGAAAGAGTTTGCCGTTTTGGTTTATTTGGAGTTGGTATTCATGAGTAAAAGTTGTAGAACTATTTATACAGGGTGGAAAGACAACCCCTCCCTCGCGTCGCCCCAGCCCTGGGTGACTCGGGGGCTCCTGACCCTAGCGGCGCCGCCTCCTCTCTCTACCTCCCTCTCCTCCTCGCGCCGCCGCTGAAGGACACCGCTGGGCGAAGCCCGCGGCAGACGGAGGCGGCGGGAGGTCTTCTCGCGGCGCCCCTATGACTGTGAGTGACGGATTTGGGCGGCGGCCGGTAGTGTCCCAGAGTGCGCGTGGTCGGGCACGTGGCTGTAGGCCTCGGCGAGTTGTGGCGCGACAGTGCTTCAGCATGCGGCGGCGGAGCGTGCGGTGGTGCTCCGGCGTGCGCACGATGGCGGGCCTTGGCTGGCGGTGGCGGGCGCGGGCGACGGCTCCCTCCCTTTGTCGTCTTTGACTCCTCCCCCTCGGCTTTCGCCCCGATCTGGCTGGATGGGCGCCGGATCCGGCTTCCCTGGTGTCTGGCGGTGCTGCCAGAGGCCCATGGCAGGCTGGATTGTGGGAGGTCGGGGGTCTCCAGCTCAAGATGGGGCCTTTCCGTCCTTCCGGTGTTGGAGTGATGCTCGGGGGTGGGTGCTTGGTGACGGCTGGATGCACGGGTGCGTCCCCGGCGGCTCCAATGCCTAGAGCTCGCTGGGCAGCGCGGGTTGGGCAGTGGCCGGGGCGGCTGCTGCTCTGGCCGTGGATGGCTCCACGGCGGCTTGGCAAGTCGGTTGCGGTGGTGGCTGGCATATACTGGCTTCGTCTCATCTGTAGGTGATAACCCACAAGTATAGGGGATCGCAACAGTTTTCAAGGGTAGAGTATTCAACCCAAATATATTGATTCGACACAAGGGGAGCCAAAGAATATTCTCAAGTATTAGCAGCTAAGTTGTCAATTCAACCACACCTGGAACTTAATATCTGCAACAAAGTGTTTAGTAGCAAAGTAATATGATAGTAGTGATAATGGTAGCAAAAGGTAATGATAGTAAAAGCAATGTTTTTGGTATTTTGTAGTGATTATAGCAATAGCAACAGAAAAGTAAATAAGCGAAGCACAATATATGGAAAGCTCGTAGGCAATGGATCGGTGATGGAGAATAATGCCGGATGCGGTTCATCATGTAACAGTCATAACCTAGGGTGACACGGAACTAGTTCGAGTTCATTGATATAATGTAGGCATGTATTCCAAACATAGTCATACGTGCTTATGGAAAAGAACTTGCCTGACATCTTTTGTCCTACCCTCCCGTGGCAGCGGGGTCCTTACAGAAACTAAGGGATATTAAGGCTTCCTTTTAATAGAGAACCAGAACAAAGCATTAACACATAGTGAATACATGAACTCCTCAAACTACAGTCATCACCGGTAAGTATCCTGATTATTGTCACTTCGGGGTTAACGGATCATAACACATAATAGGTGACTATTGACTTGCAAGATAGGATCATGAACACTCATATATTGATGAGAACATAATAGGTTCAGATCTGAAATCATGGCACTCGGGCCCTAGTGACAAGCATTAAGCATAGCAAAGTCATAGCAACATCAATCTCAGAACATAGTGGACACTAGGGATCAAACCCTAACAAAACTAACTCGATTACATGATAGATCCCATCCAAGCCATCACCGTCCAGCAAGCCTACGATGGAATTACTCACGCACGGCAGTGAGCATCATGAAATTGGCGATGGAGGATGGTTGATGATGACGATGGCGATGGATTCCCCTATCCGGAGCCTCGAACGGACTCCAGATCAGATCTCCCGAGAGGTTTTAGGGCTTGGCGGCAGCTCCGTATCGTAAAACGCGATGATTTCTTCTCTCTGCTTTTTCTCCCCAAAAATCAATATATGGAGGTGGAGTTGGAGTCGGAGAGGCAACATGGGGCCCACGAGGTAGGGGGCGCGCCCTAGGGGGGCAGGCGCGCCCCCCACCCTCGTGGCAAGACGGTGGGCCCCCCTGGCCTTCATATTTGGCAGGTATTTTTCTTATTTTCTGAAAAGTATCTCCGTGAAATTTCAGGTCATTCCGAGAACGTTTGCTCCTGCACATAAATAACACCATGGTAATTTTGCTGAAAACAACGTCAGTCCGGGTTAGTTCCATTCAAATCATGCAAGTTAGAGTCCAAAACAAGGGCAAAAGTGTTTGGAAAAGTAGATACATTGGAGACGTATCAACTCCCCCAAGCTTAAACCTTTGCTTGTCCTCAAGCAATTCAGTTGACAAACTGAAAGTGATAAAGAAAAACTTTTACACACTCTGTTTGCTCTTGTTGTTGTAAATATGTAAAGCCAGCATTCAAGTTTTCAGCAAAGATTATAACTAACCACATTCGCAATAACACATAGGTCTTAGGTTACTCATATCAATAGCATAATCAACTAGCGAGCCATAATAATAAAACTCGGATGCCAACACTTTCTCAAAACAATCATAATATGATATAACAAGGTGGTATCTCGCTAGCCCTTTCTGAGACCGCAAAACATAAATGCAGAGCACCTTTAAAGATCAAGGACTGACTAGACATTGTAATTCATGGTAAAAGAGATCCAGTCAAGTCATACTCAATGTAAACTAACAATAATGAATGCAAACGACAACAGTGCTCTCCAACTGGTGCTTTTTAATAAGAGGATGATGACTCAGCATAAAAGTAAATAGATAGGCCCTTCGCAGAGGGAAGCAGGGATTTGTGGAGGTGCCAGAGTTCGGTTTTGAAACAGAGGTGAATAATATTTTGAGCGATATACTTTCATTGTCAACATAACAACCAAGAGATGGCGATATCTTCCATGCTACACACATTATAGGCGGTTCCCAAACAGAATGGTAAAGTTTTTGCTCCCCCTTCCACCACAAGCATCAATCCATGGCTTGCTCGAAACAACGAGTGCCTCCAATTAACAAGAGTCCCAGGGGAGTTTTGTTTGCAATTATTTTGATTTAGTTTGCATAAAGCATGAGACTGGGCATCCCGGTGACCAGCCATTTATCTCGTGAGTGAGGAGCGGAGTCCACTCCTCTTGAGAATAACCCGCCTAACATGGAAGATACAGACAACCCTAGTTGATACATGAGCTATTCGAGCCACTGTTCAAGAATTCACCCGATTAATCAGTTAACGGGCCAGTTAATCGCTACTCATAGCATGGCCGAATCGAATAACACCTATTCGTCGCATTAACTTGCCAGGCCGATTAATTGGCCAGTTAGACCGATTAATCAATTGTCATGCCGATTAATCCCTGCTGGCCCATTAACGGATGCGCAAACAAAGCCCAAAATTTTGGCCCATAACCCCTTCTGGCCCCATGCCGCTCCTTAATAGATAGGATTATAATTTTACCTCCTCTCTATGCTTTTCATATGTGTATTAGTGTATGGCAACATATTTTTGGTATACTACATAGCTGGGAGCATGAGAGTATTGTATAATACATTAAAAAAATCTAGATATATGTTGGCAAGTTTCTATTCAATCTACGGATTAATGGTTGACCGATTAATCCAGTTAATAGGCCGATTCACTGATTAATCGCTACTCCTAAACTGTCCGAGCAGCTACCAGTTAACGATTTATTGAACATTGATTCAAGCATACAAAACATGATATTTATTTGAAGGTTTAGAGTTTGGCACATACAAATTTACTTGGAATGGCAGGTAGATACCGTATATAGGTAGGTACAGTGGACTCATGTGGTATAACTTTGGGGTTTAAGGAGTTTGGATGCACAAGCAGTATTCCCGCTTAGTACAGGTGAAGGCTAGCAAAAGACTGGGAAGCGACCAGCTAGAGAGCGACAACAGTCAAGAACATGCATTAAAATTAATCAACACTGAATGCAAGCATGAGTAGGATATAATCCACCATGAACATAAATATCGTGAAGGCTATGTTGATTTTGTTTCAACTACATGCGTGAACATGTGCCAAGTCAAGTCACTTAAATCATTCAGAGGGGGAGAGCACCCTATCATACCACATCATAACCATCTCAATAGCATGTTGGCACGCAAGGCAAACCATTATAACTCATAGCTAATCAAGCATGGCACAAGAAACTATGATCTCTAGTTGTCATTGCAAACATGTTTATTCATAATAGGCTGAATCAGGAACGATGAACTAATCATATTTACAAAAACAAAAGAGGTCAAGTTCATACCAGCTTTTCTCATCTCAGCCAGTCCATCATATATCATCATAATTGCCCTTCACTTGCACGACCGAATGATGTGAATAATAATAATAGTGCATGTGCATTGGACTAAGCTCGAATCTGCAGGCATTCAATAAACAGGAGAAGACAAGGCAATATGGGCTCTTTTGTCAGATCAACAATAATGCATATAAGAGCCACCTCAACAATTTAATTATGGTCTTCTCCTATCGACCCCCCAAAAAAGAAAAGAAATAAAACTATTTACATGGGAAAGCTCCCAACAAGCAAAAGAAGAACAAGAAATATTTTTGGGTTTTCTTTTTAGTTGCTACTACAAGCATGGAAATTAAACTGATTAAAAGCTACAACTAATTTTTTTTGGTTTTTCTTAAGGTTTATTAAACACAAAAGAAGAAAGCATAAAAAGGAAAATAAACTAGCATGGATGATACAATGAAAAAGTATGAGCACCGACATTTAGCAATGAGTGTGTGAGCATAAATGTAATGTCGGTGGGAAATACGTACTCCCCCAAGCTTAGGCTTTTAGCTTAAGTTGGTCTATGGCCACGGCTGGCCTGGCGGATATCCATAATAGTAGTTGGGGTCGTACTATGATGCAGCAGCTATCGCCTGCTGAGCTGCAGCGTGGCGACGAGCGGCCTCCTCTCTCCTCTCGTACTCATCTGCCTCCTCTCTGGTAATAGTATATCCTCCTCTTGCCTGATAATCAAAGAAAGCAGGAGCAGGGAGAGTAATACGGACAACACGGTGTCTGTCAAAGATTAGTCAATACTGGAGAGGTGATTCGTTCCTCTCGACAAACTGATGGTGAACCATAGCATTAAAATCTAGATAGGCAGGAGGTAATTCAATATCATCTTCGCGCACATCTATACCAAGAAAATTAGCTACGCGGGTTGCATAAATTCCACCAAAGAAATCTCCATTACGTCTATTAAGATGCAACCTACGTGCAACAATGGCTCCCAAATTATATGATTTGTCTCCTAACACAACACTCCTAAGAATACTGAGGTCAGGGACACACACGTGACATGCTTCATCTTTACCATTTATGCATCTACCTATAAAGAGAGCAAAAGAATGTATAACAGGAAAGTGAATGCTCCCTATGGTAGCTTGTGTAATATATCTAGATTCTCCCACAGTTATATTAGCAAGAAAATCTCTAAATTCAGATTTACGAGGATCCCTTATACTACCCCATTGTGGAAGTTTGCATGCAGTGGTAAAATCCTCTAAGTCCATGGTATAAGATTTATCATAAAGATCAAACAGGACAGTTGGAGAATTACGTGAAGTGGAAAATTCAAACCTCCTCACAAAGGAGCTAGTGAGCTCATGATACTGACTGCACTTCTCTTCCTCGAAGCTCATGAGATTAGCGTGATGCAAATATGCGTTGAATTCTTCTTTTATTCCCGCTTGATCCATAAAATTTTCAGAAGGCCACTCACAAGGACGCACTGGAGCGTCTCTTGGTGGCTCTTCATCAGCATCACGCATTGCAAGCCTGGGTCCTTGCTTCTTGGAAGAACCATCTTGGAACATTTTCCTAAGTATTTTTCTTTCTCTAAAAAATTCCGATAACTTCAAAATAAAAGTAAACCAAACTCAATAATATCGATAGTAACTACTCCTACAAGTGCCTAGGGCCTATATCATGCATCAAAACTACTTGGAACCATATAAATTTGACATGCAAGCTCAAGAACAGGGTCACCTAAGCAGCACAAATTTACAATGAATAAAGCACTAGAACAAAAACTAATTGGACCAATGGAGGAGTCACATACGAAGGAACAATCTCCCAAGCAGTTTTGTGAGAGGTGCTTTGAGCAAGGAGATCGAAAATGGCAGCAAAACGAGCTTGGACTCGGGTTTGAGCTGGTTTTTCGTGTTTGTGGGAGGAAGATGAAGTGTGTGGGTGCAGGAATAAGTGGAGGAGGGCCACCGTGGGCCCACGAGGTAGGGGGCGCGCCCTCCACCCTCGTGGCAAGGTGGCTGGCCCTCTGGTGTGTTCTTTGTTCCATAAATCCTCAAATATTCTAGAAAAAATCATATTTAATTTTCAGGGCATTTGGAGAACTTTTATTTTCGAGGTATTTTTATATTGCACGGATAATCAGATAACAGATAGAAAAATACTTATTTTATTTAATATAAATATCAGAGAGTAAAAGTGGGGTACAGAAGGTTGTGCCTTCTAGTTTCAATCATATCATGATCATCAAAAGGAATCCACTAACAAGGTTGATCAAGTCTTGTTAACGAACTCATTCCGAATAACATGGAACCGGAGAAATTTCGAATAACACTATGTTACCTCAACGGGGATATGCACCTCCCCAATAATAAGAATATCATATTTCTTCTTGACAGTAGGAAGAGGAAATTCAAAACCTCCTAATATAATTGATGAAAATTTTCCAATAGAGTTGATACTATGAACTTGAGGTTGTTTCCTCGGAAAGTGTACTGTATGCTCATTACCATTAACATGAAAAGTGACATTGCCTTTAGTGCAATCAATAACAGCCCCTGCAATATTCAAAAAGGGTCTTCCAAGAATAATAGACATACTATCGTCCTCGGGAATATCAAGAATAACAAAGTCCGTTAAAATAGTAACGTTTTCAACTACAATAGGCACATCCTCACAAATACCGACATGTATAGCAGTTGATTTATCAGCCATTTGCAAAGATATTTCAGTAGGTGTCAACTTATTCAAATCAAGTCTACGATATAAAGAGAGAGGCATAACGCTAACACCGGCTCCAAGATCACACAAAGCAGTTTTAACATAGTTTCTTTTAGTGGAGCATGGTATAGTGGGTACTCCTGGATCTCCAAGTTTCTTTGGTATTCCACCCTTAAAAGTATAATTAGCAAGCATGGTGGAAATTTCAGCTTCCGATATCTTTATTTTTTTGTAATTATATCTTTCATGTACTTAGCATAAGGATTGGTTTTGAGCATATCAGTTAATCGCATATGTAAAAGGACAGGTCTAATCATTTAAGCAAAGCGCTCAAAATCCTCATCATCCTTTTTCTTGGATGGTTTAGGAGGAAAAGGCATGGGTTTCTGAACCCAAGGCTCTCTTTCTTTACCATGTATCCTAGCAACAAAGTCTTTCTTATCATAACGTTGATTCTTTGATTGTGGGTTATCAAGATCAACAGCAGGTTCAATTTCTACATCATTCTCTTTACTAGGTTGAGCATCATCATGAACATTATTATTAGCATTATCACTAGTTTCAGGTTCATTACCAGATTGAGTTTCAGCATCAGAAATAGAAATATCATTTGGATTCTTAGGTGTTTCAACAATAGGATCACTAGAAGCATGCAAAGTCCTATCATTTTTCTTTTTCTTCTTTTTAAAAGAACTAGGTGCATCTAAATTATTTCTCTGAGAATCTTGCTCAATTCTTTTAGGATGGCCTTTAGGATATAAAGGTTCCTGAGTCATTCTACCACCTCTAGTCATAACTCTAACAGCATTATCATTATTCTTATTGTTCAATTCATTGAGCAAATCATTTTGAGCTTTAAGTACTTGTTCTACTTGAGTGGTAACCATAGAAGCATGTTTACTAATAAGTTTAAGTTCACCTTTAACATTAGCCATATAATCACCCAAGTGTCCAAGTATATTTGAATTGTATTTCAATTGTCTACCAAAATAAGCATTAAAATCTTCTTGCTTAGCCATAAATTTATCAAACTCATCCAAGCATGGGCTAGCAAACTTAGTAAATGGGATTACAACTTTATCATATCTATAGAGAGAATTTACCTTTACTACCTGTGTCGGGTTATCAGGACCATGAGTTTCTTCAATAGGTAAAGGATTAAGATTATATGTTTCTTCAACAGGCGGTAAATTAAGACCATGTATTTCTTCAATAGGAGGTAAATTCTTAACATCTTCAGCTTTAATACCCTTTTCTTTCATAGATTTCTTTACCTCTTGCATATCTTCAGGATCGAGAAATAAAATACCTCTCTTCTTCGGAGTTGGTTTAGGAATAGGCTCGGGAATTGGCTCCGGAGGTGTCCAATTATTTTCATTTGTCAACATATTATTCAATATAATTTCAGCTTCATCCAGTGTTCTTTCCCTGAAAACAGAACCAGCACAACTATCCAGGTAATCTCTAGAGGCATCGGTTAGTCCATTATAAAAGATATCAAGTATTTCATTTTTCTTAAGAGGATGATCAGGCAAAGCATTAAGTAATTGGAGAAGCCTCCCCCAAGCTTGTGGGAGATTCTCTTCTTCAATTTGCACAAAATTGTATATATATCCCTTAAAGCAGCTTGTTTCTTATGAACAGAGAAATATTTAGCGGAGAAGTAATAAATCATATCCTGGGGAGTACGCACACAACCAGGATCAAGATAATTAAACCATATCTTACCATCACCCTTTAATGAGAACGGAAATATTTTAAGGATGTAAAAGTAGCGAGTTTTCTCATCTTTAGTGAATAGGGTAGCTATATCATTCAATTTAGTAAGATGTCCCACAACAGTTTCAGATTCATAACCACGAAAAGGATCAGACTCAGTCAAAGTAATTATATCAGGATCAACAGAGAATTCATAATCCTTATCAGTAACAAACATAGGTGAAGTAGCAAAAGTAGGGTCAGGTTTCATTCTATCATTTAGGGATTGCTTACTCCATTTAGCTAATAATCTTTTAAGTTCAGTTCTATTTCTGCAAGCTAAAATGGCTAAAGAAGCATCTTGATCAAATACATAACCCTTAGGAATAGCAAGTGGTTCTTCATCATCACTTTCATCACTTTCATCAGTATCATCAGATTCAATATTTTCAATTTCTCTAGCCCTAGCAAGTTGTTCATCAAGAAAAGCACTAAGTGGCATAGTAGTATCAGGCATAGAGGTAGTTTCATCATAAGTATCACGCATAGCTGAAGTGGCATCATCAATAACATGCAGCATATCAGAACGAATAGCAGAAGCAGATGTAGGTGTCGCAAACTTACTCATAACAGAAGGTGAATCAAGCGCGGAGCTAGATGGCAGTTCCTTACCTCCCCTCGTAGTTGAGGGATAGATCTTGGTTTTTGGATCTCTCAAGTTCTTCATAATGATAAGAAGGTATATATCCCAAGTGACTCAAAGAATAGAGCTATGCTCCCCCGCAACGGCGCCAGAAAATAGTCTTGATAACCCACAAGTATGGGGGATCGCAACAGTTTTTGAGGGTAGAGTATTCAACCCAAATTTATTGATTCAACACAAGGGGAGCCAAAGAATATTCTCAAGTATTAGCAGCTGAGTTGTCAATTAAACCACACCTGGAAACTTAATATCTGCAGCAAAGTGTTTAGTAGCAAAGTAATATGATAGTAGTGATGATGGTAGCAAAAGGTAACAATAGTAAAAGCAATATATGGAAAGCTCGTAGGCAATGGATCGGTGATGGAGAATTATGCCGGATGTGGTTCATCATGTAACAGTCATAACCTAGGATGACACGGAACTAGCTCCAGTTCATTGATATAATGTAGGCATGTATTCCAAACATAGTCATACGTGCTTATGGAAAAGAACTTGCATGCCATATTTTGTCCTACCCTCCCGTGGCAGCGGGGTCCTTACGGAAACTAAGGGATATTAAGGCCTCCTTTTAATAGAGAACCGGAACAAAGCATTAACACATAGTGAATACATGAACTCCTCAAACTACGGTCATCACCGGTAAGTGTCTCGATTATTGTCACTTCGGGGTTAACGGATCATAACACATAATAGGTGACCATAGACTTGCAAGATAGGATCAAGAACACTCATATATTGATGAAAACATAATAGGTTCAGATCTGAAATCATGGCACTCGGGCCCTAGTGACAAGCATTAAGCATAGCAAAGTCATAGCAACATCAATCTCAGAACATAGTGGACACTAGGGATCAAACCCTAACAAAACTAACTCGATTACATGATAGATCCCATCCAACCCATCACCGTCCAGCAAGCCTATGATGGAATTACTCACACACGGCAGTGAGCAGCATGAAATTTGTGATGGAGGATGGTTGATGATGACGATGGCGACGGATTCCCCTCTCCGGAGCCCCAGACGGACTCCAGATCAGCCCTCCCGAGAGGTTTTAGGGCTTGGCGGCGGCTCCGTATCATAAAATGTGATGATTTCTTCTCTCTGATTTTTCTCCCCAAAACTCAATATATGGAGGTGGAGTTGGAGTCGGAGAGGCAACAGGGGGCCACGAGGTAGGGGGGCGCGCCCTAGGGGGGCAGGCACGCCCCCACCCTCGTGGCAAGACGGTGGGCCCCCTAGCCTTCATATTTGGCAGGTATTTTTCTTATTTTTTGAAAAGTGTCTCCGTGAAGTTTCAGGTCATTCCGAGAATGTTTGCTCCTGCACATAAATAACACCATGGTAATTCTGCTGAAAACAGCGTCAGTCCGGGGTAGTTCGATTCAAATCATGCAAGTTACAGTCCAAAACAAGGGCAAAAGTGTTTGGAAAAGTAGATACGTTGGAGACGTATCAGTAGGCGACTTCTGTCGGCCGTTGATCTATCTCCTTGTCATCCTGGTGCTATTTCCGTTGAAGGATGGCCCTCTCCCTGCCGCGGCCCATCGCTACTCTCGTGCTTGGGCAGCAAGACCAAGCTCGTCTCACGCCCGATAGCAGGACTGAGCTCGTCTCGTGCCCGGCAGCAGGATCACACTCGTCTCGCACCCGGCAGCAGGACCAAGCTCGTCTCGCGCCCGGTGCTGCAGGACGAATCGATGGATTTCCCCAGGATCTGATCATCTCTTCAGTTGGGGTAGCGGCGGGTGTCTGGAGAGGTGGTATCTAGGTCTCGGATGCCGGGGCGGCGACCCTGGTGGTGGTTGCGCGGTGCTCATGGACAGAGCTTGTCACTTGGTGTTACCCGGTGACCATGGCCATGTGGGCGGCATGGTTGTCAGGGTGCGGCATTCGTTGGCGGTGAGTATTGGCTGGGGTGAAAACCTGCTCTATCTTCGGATGGACTGGGGGCGGCGTAGCTCGTTCCTGATACGTCTCCAACCTATCTATAATTTTTGATTGTTCCATGCTATTATATTATCCGTTTTGGATGTTTTATATGCATTAATATGCTATTTTATATTATTTTTGGGACTACCTTATTAACCTAGAGCCAAGTGTCAGTTTCTGTTTTTTCCTTGGTTTTGAGCTTCGCAGAGGTGGAATACCAAACGGAGTCCAAATGGAATAAAACCTTCGCGATGATTTTTCTTGGACAAGAAGACACTCAGGAGACTTGAAGTGCAAGTCAGAAGAGCCACGAGGCGGACAAGGGTGGAGGGCGCGCCCAGGGGGTAGGGCGTGTTGGGAAACGCAGCATGCATTTTCAAAAAAATTCCTACGATAACTCAAGATCTATCTAGGAGATGCATAGCAACAAGAGGAGGAGAGTGTGTCCATGTACCCTCGTAGATCGAAAGTGGAAGCGTTAAGTTAACACGGTTGATGTAGTCGAACGTCTTCACGATCCAACCGATCTAGTACCGAACGTACGGCACCTCCAAGTTCAGCACACATTCAGCTTGATAATGTCCCTCGAACTCTTGATCCAGCAGAGGGTCGAGGGGGAGTTTTGTCAACACGATGGCGTGGTGATGGTGATGGTGATGTGATCCACGCAGGGCTTCGCCTAAGCACTACGATGCTATGACCGGAGGAATGAACTATGGAGGGGGGCACCGCACACGGCTAAGAGAACAATTGATGTGCTATGGGGTGCCCCCTACCCCCGTATATAAAGGAGGCGAGGAGGAGGTCGACCACACGGGGGCGCGCCATGGGGGATTCCTACTAGGACTCCACTCCTAGTAGGATTTGCCCCCCTTTTTTCCTTTCTTACCAGAGAGGAAAAGGAGAGGAGAGGGAGAGGGAAAGGGAAAGGGGGGCCGTGCCCCCTCCTCCTTGTCCTATTCGGACTCCGCTGGAGGGGGGAGCATGCCACCCCATGCGGGCTCCCCTCTCTCTCCACTAAGGCCCATGTTGGCCCAATACTTCCCCGGGGGTTCCGGTAACCCCTCGGTACTCCGGCAAAATACCCGAACCACTCAAAACCATTCCGATGTCCGAATACTACCTTCCAATATATGAATCTTTTCCTCTCAACCATTTCGAGACTCCTCGTCATGTCCCTGATCTCATCTGGGGCTCCGAACAAACTTCGGTCACCAAAACACATAACTTGTAATACAAATCGTCATCAAACATTAAGCATGCAGACCCTACGGGTTCGAGAACTATGTAGACATGACCGAGACACATCTCCGGTCAATAACCAGTAGCGAAACCTGGATGCTCATATTAGTTCCTACGTATTCTACGAAGATTCTTTATCGGTCAAACCGCAATAACAACATACATTATTCCCTTTGTCATCGGTATGTTACTTGCCCGAGATTTGATCGTCGGTATCATCATACCTAGTTCAATCTCGTTACCGGCAAGTCTCTTTACTTGTTCCGTAATGCATCATCCTGTAACTAACTCATTAGTCACATTTCTTGCAAGACTTATAGTGATGTGCATTACCGAGAGGGCCTAGAGATACCTCTCCGATACTTGGAGTGACAAATCCTAATCTTGATCTATGCCAACCCAACAAACACCTTTGGAGACACCTGTAGAGAATCTTTATAATCACCCAGTTACGTTGTGATGTTTGATAGCACACAAGGTGTTCCTTCGGTATTCGGGAGTTGCATAATCTCATAGTTAGAGGAATATGTATATGTCATGAAGAAAGCAATAACAATAAAACTTAACGATCATTATGCTAAGCTAACAGATGGGTCTTGTCCATCGCATCATTCTCTAATGATGTGATCACGTTCATCAAATGACAACACATGTCTTTGGTTAGGAAACTTAACCATCATTGATTAATGAGCTAGTCAAGTAGAGGCATACTAGGGACACTCTGTTTTGTCTATGTATTCACACATGTACTAAGTTTCCGGTTAATACAATTCTAGAATGAATAATAAACATTTATCATGATATAAGCAAATATAAATAACAACTTTATTATTGTCTCTAGGGCATATTTCCTTCAGTCTCCCACTTGCACTAGAGTGAATAATCTAGATTACATAGTAATGATTCTAACACCCATGGAGTCTTGGTGCTGATCATGTTTTGCTCATGGAAGAGGCTTAGTCAACGGGTCTGCAACATTCAGATCCGTATGTATCTTGCAAATCTTTATGTCTCCCTCCTTGACTTGATCACGGATGGAGTTGAAGCGTCTCTTGATATGTTTGGTTCTCTTGTGAAATCTGGATTCCTTCGCTAAGGCAATTTCTCCAGTATTGTCACAAAAGATATGAACTCCTTCATCCAGACTCCTTCACTTACTGCTTCCAAAGCAACTATGTACTCCACTTCACACGTGGATCCCGCCACGACGCTCTGTTTGGAACCGCACCAACTTACAGCTCCACCATTCAATATAAATACGTATCCGGTTTATGACTTAGAGTCATCCGGATCAGTGTCAAAGCTTGCATCGACGTAATCATTTATGACAAGCTCTTTGTCACCTCCATAAACAAGAAACATATCCTTAGTCCTTTTCAGGTATTTCAGGATGTTCTTGACCGCTGTCTAGTGAACCACTCCAGGATTACATTGGTACCTCCCTGCTAAACTTATAGCAAGGCACACATCAGGTCTGGTACACAGCATTGCATACATGATAGAACCTATGGCTGAGGCATGGGGAATGATTTTCATTTTCTCTCTATCTTCTGCAGTGGTCGGGCATTGAGTCTGACTCAACTTCACACCTTGTAACATAGGCAAGAACCCTTTCTTTGACTGATCCATTTTGGACTTCCTCAAAACTTTATCAAGGTATGTTCTATGTGAAGTCCAATTAAGCATCTTGATCTATCTCTATAGATCTTGATGCCCAATATATAAGCAGCTTCACCGACGTCTTTCATTGAAAAATTCTTATTCAAGTATCCTTTTATGCTATCCAGAAATTTTGTGTTATTTCCAATCAATAATATGTCATCCACATATAATATTAGAAATGCTACAGAGCTCCCACTCACTTTCTTGTAAATACATGCTTCTCCAAAAATCTGTATAAAACCATATGCTTTGATCACACTATCAAAGCGTATATTCCAACTCCGAGAGGCTAGCACCAGTCCATAAATGGATCGCTGGAGCTTGCACACTTTGTTAGCACCTTTAGGATCGACAAAACCTTCTGGTTGCATCATATACAACTCTTCTTTAAGAAATCCATTAAGGAATGTTGTTTTGACATCCATTTGCCAAATTTCATAATCATAAAATGCGGCAATTTCTCACATGATTCAGACAGACTTAAGCATCACTATGGGTGAGAAGGTCTCATTGTAGTCAACCCCTTGAACTTTTCATAAACCTATTGCAGCAAGTCGAGCTTTGTAGACAGTAACATTACCGTCAGTGTTAGTCTTCTTCTTAAAGATCCATTTATTCTCTATGGCTTGCTGATCATCGGGCAAGTCAACCAAAGTTCACACTTCGTTCTCATACATGGATCCCATCTCAGATTTCATGGCCTCAAGCCATTTCGCGGAATCTGGGCTCATCATCGCTTCCTCATAGTTCATAGGTTCGTCATGGTCTAGTAACATGACTTCCAGAACAGGATTACCGTACCACTATGGTGCGGAACGTACTCTGGTTGACCTACGGGGTTCGGTAGTAACTTGATCTAAAGTTCCATGATCATCATTATGAAGGAAATATGCCCTAGAGGCAATAATAAAGTTGTTATTTATATTTCCTTATATCATGATAAATGTTTATTATTCATGCTAGAATTGTATTAACTAGAAACTTAGTACATGTGTGAATACATATACAAACAGAGTGTCCCTAGTATGCCTTGCTACCTCTTGAGCACTGTGTTGGTTTTCCCCGAAGAGGAAGGGATGATGCAGCAAAGTGGCGTAAGTATTTCCCTCAGTTTTTGAGAACCAAGGTATCAATTCAGTAGGAGGCTACGAGCAGCTCCCTCGTACCTGCACAAAACAAATAAATCCTCGCAACCAACGTGAATAGGGGTTGTCAATCCCTACACGACCACTTACGAGAGTGAGATTTGATAGATATGATAAGATAATATTTTTGGTATTTTTGTGATAAAGATGCAAAGTAAAATAAAGGCAAAGTAAAAAGCAAAGGAAATAACTAAGTAGTAGGAGATTAATATGATGAAGATAGACACGGGGGTCATAGGTTTCACTAGTGGCTTCTCTCGAGAGCATAAGTATTCTATGGTGGGTGAACAAATTATTGTTGAGCAATTGATAGAATTGAGCATAGTTATGAGAATATGTAGGTATGATCATGTATATAGGCATCATGTCCGAGACAAGTAGACCGACTCCTGCCTGCATCTACTACTATTACTCCACTCATTGACCTCTAGCCAACATGCATCTAGAGTATTAAGTTAAAAATAGACTAACACCTTAAGCAAGATGACATGATGTAGAGGGATAGACTCATGGAATATGATGAAAACCCCATCTTGTTATCCTCGATGGCAACAATACAATACGTGCCTTGATGCCCCTACTATCACTAGGAAATGACACTACAAGATTGAACCCAAAGCTAAGCACTTCTCCCATTGCAAGAAAGATCAATCTAGTAGGCCAAACCAAACTGATAATTCGAAGAGACTTTCAAAGATAACCAATCATACATAAAAGAATTCAGAGAATATTCAAATATTATTCATAGATAGACTTGATCATAAACCCACAATTCATCGATCTCAACAAACACACCACAAAAAGAAGATTACATCGAATAGTTCTCCACAAGAGAGGGGGAGAACATTGTATTGAGATCCAAAAGGAGAGAAGAAGCCATCTAGCTACTAACTATGGACCCGTAGGTCTGAGGTAAACTACTCACACTTCATCGGAGAGGCTATGGTGTTGATGTAGAAGCCCTCTGTGATCGATGCCCCCTCCGGCGGAGCTCTCGAACATGCCACGTTCCCGAAGGTTTCATTCCGTTTGGACTCCGTTTGATATTCCTTTTCTTTGAAACCCTAAAACAGGCAAAAACATCAATTCTAGGTTGGGCCTCCGGTTAATAGGTTAGTCCCCAAAATAATATAAAAGTGGATAATAAAGCCCAATAATGTCCAAAACAGTAGATAATATAGCATGGAGCAATCAAAAATTGTAGATACGTTGGAGATGTATCATGCCTCTACTTGACTAGCTTGTTAATCAAAGATGGTTAAGTTTCCTAGCCATAGACATATGTTGTCCTTTGATGAACTGCATCACATCATTAGAGAATGATGTGATGGACAAGAACCATCCATTAGCTTAGCATAATGATCGTTTAGTTTTTCTGGTATTGCTTTCTTCATGACTTATACATGTTCCTCATACTATGAGATTATGCAACTCCCGAATACCGAAGGAACACCTTGTGTGCTATCAAACGTCACAATGTACCTAGGTGATTATAAAGATGCTCTACAGGTGTCTCTGATGGTGTTTTTGAGTTGGCATAGATCGAGATTAGGATTTGTCACTCCGTGTAGCGGAGAGGTATCTCTGGGCCCTCTCGATAATGCACATCACTATGAGCCTTGCAAGCAATGTGACTAATGAGTTAGTCATAGGATGATGCATTATGGAATGAGTAAAGAGACTTTCCGGTGATGATATTGAACTAGGTATGATGATACCGACGATCGAATCTCGGGCAAGTAACATACCGATGACAAAGGGAACAATGTATGTTGTTATGCGGTTTGACCGATAAGGATCTTCATAGAATATGTAGTAACCAATATGAGCATATAGGTTACGCTATTATTTATTGACCGGAGATGTGTGTCGGTCATGTCTACATAGTTCTTGAACCCGTAGGGTCCGCACGCTTAACATTCGATGACGATTTCTATTATGAGTTTCGTGTTTTGATGAACCGAAGTTTGTTCAGAGTCTTGTATGAGATCACAGACATGACGAAGAGTCTCGAAATGGTCGAGACATAAAGATTCATATATTGTAAGGTTACATTCAGACACCGGAATAGTTCAGGTCGTTTTAGATAAGTTTCAGAGTACCGGGGGTTACCGGACCCCCCCCTGAAAGTTAATGGGCCAACATGGGCCTTAGTGGAGAAGAGAGAGGGCCGGCCAGAGGTGGCACGTGCCCCCCTTGCCCAATCCGAATTGGACAAGGGGAGGGGCGGCGCCCCCCTCCTTCCTTCTCTCCTCTTCTTCCTTCCCTTCTTCTCCTACTTGGAATAGGAAAAAGGAGGGGGGACCAAATCCGAATTTGACCGGGAGTACAAATAGGACTCCCCCATGGAGCGCTCCCGTAGGGCGGGCCACCTCTCCTCCCCCTTTATATACATGGGAGGGGGCACCCCAAAGAAACACCAAGTCTACTGTTAGCCGTGTGTCGTGCCCCCGTCCACAGTTACACACCTCGGTCATATCGTCATAGACTCATAGTGCTTAGGCAAAGCCCTGCGCCGGTAACTTCATCATCACCATCTTCACGCCATCGTGCTGATGGAACTCTCCCTCGCTGTCAACTGGATCAAGAGATCGAGGGACGTCGTCGAGCTGAACATGTGCTGAACGTGGAGGTGCCATACGTTCGGTGATTTGATCGGTTGGATCACGAAGACGTTCGACTACATCAACCGCGTTACTAAACACTTCCACTTTTGGTCTACGAGGGTACATGGACACACTCTCCCCTCTCGTTTCTATGCATCTCCTAGATAGATCTTGTGTGATCGTAGGAATTTTTTTGAAATACCGTTTTCCCCAACAGTGGCATCAGAGCCAGGTCTATGCGTAGATGTTATATGCATGAGTAGAACACAAAGAGTTGTGGGAGATAATAGTCATACTACTTACCAGCAACGTCTTACTTTGATTGGGCGGTATTGTTGGATGAAGCGGCCCGGACCAAAATTACATGACCGCTTTCATGCGACTGGTTCTACCGACGTGCTTCACACACAGGTGGCTAGCGGGTGTCTGTTTCTCCAGCTTTAGTTGAATCCAGTTTGACTACGCCTGGTCCTTGTTGAAGGTTAAAACAGCACACTTGACGAAAAATCGTTGTGTTTTTGATGCATAGGTAAGGACGGTAGAGGACGTCTAACTTGTTTTTGCAGGGCATGTTGTGATGTGATATGGTGAAGACGTGATGATATAAATTCTTGTATGAGATGATCATGTTTTGTAACAGTTATCGGCAACTGGCAGGAGCCATATGGTTGTCGCTTTATTGTATGAAATGCAATCGCCATGCAATTGCTTTACTTTATCACTAAGCAGTAGCGATAGTCGTAGAAGCAATAGTTGGCGATACAAAAATGATGCAACGATGGAGATCAAGGTGTCATGCCGGTGACGATGGTGATCATGACGGTGCTTTGGAGATGGAGATCAAAGGCACAAGATGATGATGGCCGTATCATATCACTTATTTTGATTGCATGTGATGTTTATATTTTATTAATGTTATTTTCTTAGTTCGACGGTAGCATTATAAGATGATCTCTCACTAAATTTCAAGGTATAAGTGTTCTCCCTGAGTATGCACTGTTGCTACAGTTCGTCGTGCCGAGACACCATGTGATGATCGGGTGTGATAAGATCTACGTTCACATACAATGGGTGCAAGCCAGTTTTGCACACGCATAATACTCGGGTTAAACTTGACGAGCCTAGCATTTGCAGATATGGCCTCAGAACACTGAGACCAAAAGGTCAAACATGAATCATATAGTACATATGATCAACCTAGTAATGTTCACCATTGAAAGCTACTCCATCTCATGTGATGATCAGACATGGTTTAGTTGATATGGATCACGTGATCATTTAGATGACTAGAGGGATGTCTATCTAAGTGGGAGTTCTTAAGTAATATGATTAATTGAACTTTTATTTATCATGAACTTAGTACCTGATAGTATTTTGCATGTCCATGTTGTTGTAGATAAATGGCCCGTGCTACTATTCCTTTGAATTTTAATGCATTCCTAGAGAAAGCTAAGTTGAAAGATGACGGTAGCAACTACACGGACTGGGTCCGTAACTTGAGGATTATCCTCATTGCTGCATAGAATAATTATGTCCGGGAAGGGCCGCTAGGTGCAAATCCCGCTACAGGAGCAACTCGAGATGTTATGAACGTCTGGCAGAGCAAAGCTAATGACTACTCAATAGTTCAGTGTGCCATGCTTTACGGCTTAGAATCGGGACTTCAACGAGGTTTTGAACGTTATGGAGCATATGAGATGTTCCAGGAGTTGAAGTTAACATTTAAAGCAAATGCTCGGATTGAGAGATATGAAGTCTCCAATAAGTTCTATAGCTGCAAACTGGAGGAGAATAGTTCTGTCAGTGAACATATACTCAGAATGTCTGGGTACCACAACCACTTGACTCAACTGGGAGTTAATCTTCCTAATGATAGTGTCATTGACAGAGTTCTTCAATCACTGCCACCAAGCTACAAAAGCTTCATGATGAACTATAATATGCAAGGGATGGATAAGATAATTCCCAAGCTCTTCACAATGCTAAAGGCTGCGGAGGTAGAAATCAAGAAGGAGCATCAAGTGTTGATGGTCAACAAGACCACTAGTTTCAAGAAGAAGGGCAAAGGGAAGAAGGGGAACTTCAAGAAGAACGGCAAGCAAGTTGCTGCTCAAGTGAAGAATGAAGGAAGTATGCCCTAGAGGCAATAACAAATTTGTTATTTACATTTCCTTATATCATGATAAATGTTTATTATTCATGCTAGAATTGTATTAACCGGAAACTTAGTACATGTGTGAATACATAGACAAACAGAGTGTCACTAGTATGCCTCTACTTGACTAGCTCGTTAATCAAAGATGGTTAATTTTCCTAACCATAGACATGAGTTGTCATTTGATGAACGGGATCACATCATTAGAGAATGATGTGATTGACTTGACCTATCCGTTGGCTTAGCACTATGATTGTTTTGTTTATTGCTATTGCTTTCTTCATAACTTATACATGTTCCTATGACTATGAGATTATGCAACTCCCGAATACCGGAGGAACACTTACTATGCTATCAAAATTCACAATGTAACTGGGTGACTATAAAAATGCTCTACAGGTGTCTCCGATGGTGTTTGTTGAGTTGGCATAGATCGAGATTAGGATTTGTCACTCCGATTGTAGAGGAGGTATCTCTGGGCCCTCTCGGTAATGCACATCACTATAAGCCTTGCAAGCAATGTGACTAATTGGTTAGTTACGAGATGATGCATTACGGAATGAGTAAAGAGACTTGCCGGTAACGAGATTGAACTAGGTATTGAGATACCAACGATCGAATCACAGGCAAGTAACATACTGATGACAAAGGGAACAGCGTATGTTGTTATGCGGTTTGACCGATAAAGATCTTCGTACAATATGTAGGAACCAATATGAGCATCCTGGTTCCGCTATTGGTTATTGATCGGAAGTGAGTCTCGGTCATGTCTACATAGTTCTTGAACCCGTAGGGTCCACATGCTTAATGTTCGATGATTATCGGTATTATGATTTTATGTTTTTTGATGTACGAAGGTAGTTCGGAGTCCTGGATGTGATCACGGACATGATGAGGAGTCTCGAAATAGTCCAGACATAAAGATTGATAAATTCGACGACTATATTCGGACACCAGAAATGTTCCGGAGAATTTTTGGATAAAACCAGAGTGCCGGAGGGTTACCGGAACTCCACGAGGGAACTAATGGGCCTCATGGGCCTTAGTGGAGAGAGAGAGAGGTGGCTAGGGCAGGCCGCGCGCCCCCTCCCCCTTGGGTCCGAATTGGACTAGGGAAGGGGGCGCCCCCTTTCCTTCTCCCTCTCTCCCTCTCCTTCCTCCCCCCTCTCTTCCCTTGTTGGAAACCTATTAGGAATAGGATTCCTAGTAGGAATCCTACTTGGGGCGCGCCCCTATATGGCCCGTTGGCCTCCCCCTTGCTCCTTTATATACGGGGGCAGGGGCACCCTAGTACACACAACTTGACAGTTGTATTAGCCGTGTGCGGTGCCCCCCTCCACCATATTCCACCTCGGTCATATCGTCGTTGTGCTTAGGCGAATCCCTACTCCGGTAACTTCATCATCACCGTCACCACACTGTCGTGCTGACAAAACTCTCCCTCGGCCTCAACTGGATCAAGAGTACGAGGGACGTCATCGAGCTGAACGTGTGCTGAACAAGGAGGTACCATACGTTCGGTGCTGAGATTGGTCAAATCATGAAGACATACGACTACATCAACCACGTTGTAATAGCGCTTCCGCTTTTGGTCTACGAGGGTACGTAGACATACTCTTCCCCTCTCGTTGCTATGCATCACCTAGATGGATCTTGCATGTGCGTAGGAATATTTTTGAAATTACTGCATTCTCAACAGTGGCATCCGAGCCAGGTCTATGCGTAGATGTTATATGCACGAGTAGAACACAAAGGAGTTGTGGGCGTGGGTATATACATATTTCTTGCCATCACTAGTTGATTCTTGATTCAACGATATTGTTGGATGAAGCGGCTCAGACCGACATTACGCGTACGCGTACGCTTACGCGAGACTGGTTCTACCAACGTGCTTCGCACACAGGTGGCTAGTGGGTGTTTGTTCCTCCAACTTTAGTTGAATCGGATTCAATGAACAGGGTTCTTTCTGAAGATCAAAAAGCAATCACTATACCGCGTTGTGGTTTTTGATGCGTAGGTAAGAAACGTTCTTGCTAGAAGCCCGTAGCAGCCACGTAAAACTTGCAACAACAAAGTAGAGGACGTCTAACTTGTTTTTGCAGGGCATGTTGTGATGTGATATGGTCAAGACGTGATGAGATATAAATTGTTGTATGAGATGATCATGTTTTGTTAAACTTATCGGCAACTGGCAGGAGCCTTATGGTTGTCTCTTTATTGCATAAGATGCAAGCGCCATACAATTGCTTTACTTTATCGCTATGCGATAGCAATAGTTGCAAAAGCAATATTTGGCGAGACGACCATGTGACGACACGTTGATAGAGATCAAGATGATGGAGATCATGGTGTCATGCCGGTGACAATGGAGATCATGATGGTACTTTAGAGATGGAGATCAAAGGCACAAGATGATGATGGCCATATCATGTCACATATTTTGATTGCATGTGATGTTTATCTTTTATGCATCTTACTTTGCTTAGTACGATGGTAGCATTATGAGATGATCACTTACTAAAATTTCAAGGTATAAGTGTTCTCCCTGAGTATGCACCATTGCGACAGTTCTTCGTGCTGAGACACCACGTGATGATCGGGTGTGATAAGCTCTTTGTTCACATACAACGGGTGCAAGCCAGTTTTGCACGTGCAGAATACTTGAGTTAAACTTGATGAGCCTAGCATATGCAGATATGGCCTCGGAACACTGAGAACGAAAGGTCGAACATGAATCATATAGTAGATATGATCAACATAGTGATGTTCACCATTGAAAACTACTCCATCTCACGTGATGATCGGACATGGTTTAGTTGATATGGATCACGTGATCACTTAGATGATTATAGGGATGTCTATCTAAGTGTGAGTTCTTAAGTAATATGATTAATTGAACTTAAATTTATCATGAACTTAGTCCTGATAGTATTTTCATATCTATGTTGTAGATCAATTGCTCGCATATAGCTTCCACGTTTTATTTATGATATGTTCCTAGAGAAAACAATGTTGAAAGATGTCGGTGTCAAAACCGGCGGATCTCGGGTAGGGGGTCACGAACTGTGCGTCTAGGATCGATGGTAACAGGAGGCAGGGGACATGATGTTTACCCAGGTTTGGGCCCTCTTGATGGAGGTAATACCCTACGTCCTGCTTGATTGATATTGATGATATGAGTATTACAAGAGTTGATCTACCACGAGATTGTAGAGGCTAAAACCCTAGAAGCTAGCCTATATATCTATCGACTAGCCTGGCCTCGGTTTATATAATGCACTAGAGGCCTAGGATAACAAGAGTCCTTGCCGAATACGCCGGTGGGGAGGAGTCCTTGTCTTGATCACCAAGTCTTGTGGAATCTTCCATGTATGCGGCAGCTGTCCGAACTGGCCCATGAGTATATGACCATGGGGGTCCTCGGCCCAATCTAACAGATCGGGATACGACGCGGTGAGTACCCCCTAGTCCAGGACACCGTTAGTAGCCCCCTGAACCGGTCTTCAAGTTAGGGACGCTCCTCGATTCTTCCGAACTATTCTTCATCTTTGGTTGTCGATCTTGAAAACTGGTTCAACAAATCTTCTCATCTTCGATCTTGAGGATCGCCGAAATGCATTCAACGAGTTTACACGTCGGGTATCCCAGGAGCCCCTTTAAGTTTCCGGCCTTTATCAATGACTTGTTATTTTTATGCCACACCTCGGGTTTGAAGTTGTTCCCGGGAGGCAGTGTCCTCTTGCGTCCGAGCTCTAACGCCGGACTGCATTTGAGGTATCTTTTGCAGCCGAGCACCAATGGCAGACTGCTTCCAAGCTCTAACGCCGAAATGTATCCGAGCTACAACGTCGGACTATGACCAAGCTCCAACGCCGGACTAGATCCGAGATGTCATAGATCATCTTGGTCCAAACAAGTTGAAGGAGTTTAGCCGAGCTTAATGCTGGAAATGCCCTCTATGGAGCCAGCCACTAGCGCCCGAGCTTTGTTTCGGACTGCTTCCTAGGTGGTGCACCACCCCGACTGTGGCCAATTTTTTGTCAATATTTTTGATTGGTGCAATTTATTCTCTGCCGAGATATATAGCCAGTAACCCTCAACGTGTGTATCGGTTTAAAACCCGAGATGCACATGAAGGATGATGTAAGACCACTGATCCCAGTAGCCGCTGAGACTCAGGTTGATTTGCAAAATCGGCCCGAGGATCAAGTCCTAGCTCGGCAGAATACTTCGGGATACAAAAAGCGGCGTGCTCAGTCCTCGAGACTCAGGTTGGGTGCGGCCTACCAACCTGAGGATCATAATCTCCTCGGAAACTGTATTGCACTTAAAATTTTCTGCATTGGATAGGCAATGCAGTAGCCCCCGAGACACTGGTCGGGTGGCAACACCAGATCAGGGGATCGATGTGCCCCTTTAATATTTGTAAATAATAAGCCCGAAGCCCGGTAGCCCCCGAGCCTTAATGCGGGCATGGGTGGCCGAATTAAGGATCGATATCCATAGTAAAATCACAAATTATGTGTAATGACTCTATGTATCCAAGTACTTTACATCCTTAATGCTCGGATCCGCATTGTACAAAACTTTGTTGACCGACCATCGGCTTCCACCTCCTCGGCTAGTAGCCGAGGAGTGTTTGTCCTACTTTATAAAGCCTTTATGAGGGCAAAGATTTACGACAAACAAGGCAATCTGGCCATACGGTTTTATAAACAAAGGTACGCAGAGAGATATGTTATATTACTGTTTAACATAAGAAATGTCTTCCAAAGAAAATAGTCCCGCTATCGGTTCCTTTCTTTGGGTTGTCATGCTAAGCATGATCATGAAACCTCAGCTCTAATGTAAGAGCAAAATATTGAGGATTTAGTTTGGGAGGCCAGTTAATAGCCCCCGGTAGTGTTCGGCGACAGTCGAGGTCAAGCCGTAAACACTTCGGCCATTGTTATGAATGGCCCGCCATTTAACACCGTCATCGGATCGCTGACCAGTTTACGCTTATTGTGACAGTCAGTTTTCGGCTTTCTCCACTGAGGTGCTTAACCATGTGAGCTGGAAGCACAATCGCAGTGGTTCTCCCTTTGCACACCTAGCCGAACAAAGCGGAACGTAGGAGGCAAGCGCAGGAGCCGGGCAACCCAACTATTGACCGAAGACACAATTCGAAACCAATGCATATATAGTGAGATCCAAGAATGTTTTTGCCGAATCTATAAAGGTGTCCGGCATTGCACTGTGAGACTTGTGCTGGAAACACACAAATAGTTTAAAAGTGCCAAAAAGCTTGGAAAACAAAAAACATCAGTAAAAACATGATGTCCGAACAAGATCAAGTGTTCGGTGCCAATCCGAAAATTGGAAGAGAAAGAAAAAATTGTGCTTCTGTCGTGTTTTGACAACGACCAAGAAGAAAACACATTTACAACTCATATATAAATTTTAAGAGCCCCCAAGTGACTTGGGTAAGAATTTTATGTATAATGGTTGTATGTACCGAAGTACTTATATCATATTTGTGTTCACCCGAACTTTAAACGCGTCTTAACCGACCGTCGGCTTCTCCCTCTTCGGCCAAGGGCCGAAAAGTGTCATGTACTCTGCCTGTCGAGAGTATCAATGGTGTTTCTGATGACCAGGCAATCAGGCCATAAGGCTGTAACAGACAAAGCGCGCTCAGGGAACTTATGCTATATTACTAACGAAGTGTAAGAAGCATCTTCGAAGAAAATAGTACCCCCACCGATACCTTTCTTCGGTGCTCATTATTACTATGAGACTTGTGCAATAGATTTTTTGTACTCATGAGTTCCGTTGTGTGCCGACCATGATTGAAAACAATAAGAGCGCTAGCTTTCGGCTTCACCCAGTCTGAGGTCAGAGCTCGGATGACCCGGTCGTGACAATCATAGAGGTGCTCCCTTTACTCCCTAGCCGAACAATCGGGAACATAGGGGTAAGCACAGGAGCCAGGCAACCCAGCTTGCAAATCGCTTAGGTCAATATGGTGCATATTGTGGCGTAATACACGAACAAGGAACAAAGCCGTACAAGTATAATCATATGCAAGAGGAAAAGCTCCATCAAGGAGCCCCCAAGTAAACGGGGTATTTGAATTTGTGTGTCACAAACAAAGTTTTGACAAGGAGATTCTCTACAAGCAACTTTTTTTTCAAAAAGGTATAATGCTTGGTCGAACCGAACACAAGTTAAAAATTTAAAACTTTGAGCATGAAGGCAACTTAGCTGGTTAATGTGTTCGGTATTGATGACGCGGCCCGAGCTTGATGCGGGACAAGGTTCCATCCCCCAAGCCGGTCCCAAGGTGGTGGAGCAAAGAGCTCGGCCCTCCGAAGTGGTGACATAGCACGGTCAATGCGGGCCGGCAGAGTGATGCCGAAGTCCCTGGCATGGGGTAATGAAGTGTTGACGAAGCCCCCCGTCCAGCCGAGGTGACGTGGTATGTCAGTACGCCGAGTTGACGATACTGCCCAACCCGGATCATTTTCCTGTGCACAAAAAATAGTGCAAACCGGAGATAATAGTAATAATAATAATTAAAAAAATCATTGCATAATAAATAATTTATGCAAAGTGAGTAATAAAAGAAATATGGCCTGGCGCCAAAGTCAATGTCGATGCAGGGCGTCGGCGTGATGCGGTAAAGGCGTGGCAAAGCCTGAATTCACAGGTCGGTCCGAGTTCCGGATGCGGCGTTCGCCGGACCATGTACGGAAACTGACCGAACCACCATGCGACCTCGTTAATGTGGCCATCATTTGATAGACCTGTGTACATATGATGAACAAACTAGAGTAATAATTCCTTGGGAAAAATGAACCCGAACAAGCAAAAAATACTAGGGTCAATAGCACCTGGTTTATTTGTTGTAGCAATCCGAAGAAAGGTGATTCCGAAAATTGGGACTCGATCCGCACACCCATTGCCTGATGGGCGATAAAGCGACAGTATGGCGATGCTGGCAAAGGTTGGCTCGCCGAGGCAAAGCCCTCGGTCCAGCTAACGTGATAGAGCTGGTCGGCTAGTGACGCCGAAGTCTCCGGAGTAGGTTGATTAAGAGATGGCGAAGCCCCCGGTTCAGCCGAGATGTCGAAGCCTTGATGTCAGCCGATGAGTCAAAGTAGGTAGGCGTGATGGACACCAGCTTGAAGAGGCAATAGTGTGCCCTGCCGATGCAGGTCGTGACGTGGTCGATGCCGGCTTGATGAAGTGACCGTGCGGCGATGCCGGTATGTCCGCTCCATGTAATCCGTGGGGCGGCGATGTTGGTGATGATTTATCCTTCGCGATGCCGGACTCTTGTTCGGCTTGCCGAGATGATGATCCGAAGAAGTTGAGCTCGGCTCAACAAAGTGACGACGTGTCTAGAGCAGGTCGGCAGCCTTGGAGCAATATTGCCGGACTGGTTTGACACCAGCATGATGATGAAGATGACCTCAGGGGAGGCTTAAAAATTTACGGGCACGTGTTTAAAAACAATGCACAATACCCTAGAAGAGAATTCCTCTAAAAAGGTTGTCCAATATCACATTCATAAAGAAACATGAATTTGGGTCGGATCCGTATTCGCGCAGAAAACGGATCCAAAAATTGGTCCACTCATCGGAAGGTTCCCGGAGTTTGAACCGTCGGGTCGAGCTGAAATTTGGAGGGGTGATAGATATGGGAATTCTGCAGTAGATGAACGGTTGGATCTTCCAAAGGACCTCCGAGCTGGGCTCTAGAGACCACACACTAAACTCGTCCAGATTCCCGTCCAAATTTGACAGGGCTCCGGTATATCGTAGATTGTCGGAGATTCCTCCATCGGAACTTGACGTAATTTTTCATGGCTGTTGTAGACGTAATTCCGCACTATGCCACCGAAGAAATCGTCAAACCAACGCTTGAGGAGGTGGTGACGGCGAATACAAGTTCGCTGTCCATAAAAACAGCACGGCCGCCCGAGGGCAATGTTAACGTTGAGCCCTCGAGCTCCATGGATGACTCCTCTATGATCATGATAGAGATCAGAGTTGATGTTGAAGAAGGCCCCCGTCCAAACATGACGATCGGAGATGGAGCACGGTCCTCGGTCGGGCCAAGTTGACCAGTCGAGCCAGCGATGAAGATGTCGGCATCGCAGTTGACCTGCGGGCGAGCCATTGATCCTTTTACCGATCACACAGTGGAGCTCTCAATGAAAGCATGAATGTCGGTGTCAAAACCGGCGGATCTCGGGTAGGGGGTCCCGAACTGTGCATCTAGGATTGATGGTAACAGGAGGCAGGGGACACGATGTTTACCCAGGTTCGGGCCCTCTTGATGGAGGTAATACCCTACGTCCTGCTTGATTGATATTGATGATATGAGTATTACAAGAGTTGATCTACCACGAGATCGTAGAGGCTAAAACCCTAGAAGCTAGCCTATGGTATGATTGTTGTATATATCTATCGACTAGCCTGGCCTCGGTTTATATAATGCACGAGAGGCCTAGGATAACAAGAGTCCTAGCCGAATACGCCGGTGGGGAGGAGTCCTTGTCTTGATCACCAAGTCTTGTGGAATCTTCCATGTATGCAGCAGCTGTCCGAACTAGCCCATGAGTATACGGCCATGGGGGTCCTCGGCCCAATCTAATAGATCGGGAGACGACGCGGTGAGTACCCCCTAGTCCAGGACACCGTCAAAAGATGTTAGTAGAAATGATGCGGACTAGCTCCGTGATCCGAGGATTATCCTCATTGCTGCACAGAAGAATTATGTCCTTGATGCACCGCTAGGTGATGGACCTATTGCAGGAGCAGATGCAGACGTTATGAACGTTTGGCAAGCTCGGTATGATGACTACTTGACAGTTTAGTGCGCCATGCTTTACGGCTTAGAACCGGGACTTCAAAAATGTTTTGAATGCCACGAAGCATATAAGATGTTCCAAGAGTTGAAATTGGTATTTCAGACTCATGCCCGTGTCCAGAGGTATGAGACCTCTGACAAGTAATTTGCCTACAAGATGGAGGAGAATAGCTCAGCTAGTGAGCATATGCTCAGAATGTCTGAGTGCTACAATCACTTGAATCAAGTGGGAGTTAATCTTCTAGATAATATAGTGATTGATAGAGTTCTCTAGTCACTATCACCAAGTTACTAGAACTTTGTGATGAACTATAATATGCAAGGGATAACGGAAACGATTCCCAAGCTCTTCGCAATGCTGAAATTGCGAAGGTAGAAATCAAGAAAAGGCATCAAGTGTTGATGGTTGACAAGACCACTAGTTTCAAGTAAAAGGGCAAGGGAAAGAAAGGGAACTTCAAGAAGAATGGCAAGCAAGTTTCCACTCCCGTGAAGAAGCCCAAAGCTAGACCTAAGACTAAAACTGAGTGCTTCTACTGCAAAGGGAATGGTCACAGGAAGCGGAACGACCCCAAATACTTGGCGGATAAGAAGGATGGCAAAGTGAACAAAAGTATATTTGATAGATATGTTATTGATGTGTACTTTACTAGTGTTCATAGTAACCCCAGGGTATTTGATACTGGTTCAGTTGCTACGATTAGTAACTTGAAACAGGAGTTACAAAATGAACAAAAACTAGTTGAGGGCGAGGTGACGATGTGTGTTGGAAGTGATTCCAAGGATGATAAGATCACCATCGCACACTCCCTTTACCTTCGGGATTAGTGTTGAACCTAAAATAAATGTTATTTGGTGTTTGCGCTGAGCATAATATGATTGGATCATGTTTACTGCAATACGGTTATTCATTTAAGTCAAAGGATAATTGTTATTCTGTTTACATGAATAAAACCTTCTATGGTCATACACCCAAGGTGAATGGTTTATTAAATCTCGATTGTATTGATACACATATTCATAAATATTGAAGCCAAAAGATGCAAAGTTAATAATGATAGTGCAACTAATTTGTGGCACTGCCGTTTAGGTCATATTGGTGTAAAGCGCATGAAGAAACTCCATGCCGATGGGATTTTGGAATCACTTGATTATGAATCACTTGATGCTTGCGAACCATGCCTCATGGACAAGATGACTAAAACTCCGTTCTCCGGAACAATGGAGCGAGCAACTGACTTATTGGAAATAATACATACCGATGTATGAGAAGTTTGATACTTGATGACTGTTTTGAGATATGAAGATGGTAATATTAGAGTCATGCTAGTTGAGTAGTTATGAATTTGAGAAATATTTGTGTTAGAGTTTGCAAGTCCCGTAGCATGCACGTATGGTTTCTTTCATTGTCCTCCTTATGAGTGGCGGCCGGGGACGAGCGATGGTCTTGTCCTACCAATCTATCCCCTATAGGAGCATGCACGTAATGCTTGGTTTTTTATAACTTGTAGATTTTTGCAATAAGTATGTGTGTTCTTTATGACTAATGCTAAGTCCATGGATTATACACACTCTCACCTTCCCATCATTGCTAGCCTCTTCGGTACCGTGCATTGCCCTTTCTCACCTTGAGAGTTGGTGCAAACTTCGCCGATGCATCCAACCCCCGTGATATGATACGCTCTATCACACATAAACCTCCTTATATCTTCCTCAAAACAGCCACCATACTACCTATTATGGCATTTCCCTAGCCATTCCGAGATATATTGCCATGCAACTTTCCACCATTACGTTTATTATGACACGCTTCGTCATTGTCATATTGCCTTGCATGATCATGTAGTTGACATCATATTTGTGGCAAAGCCACCATGCATAATTTCATACATGTCACTCTTGATTCATTGCCCATCCCAGTACACCGCCGGAGGCATTCATATAGAGTCATACTTTGTTCTAGTATCGAGTTGTAATCTTTGAGTTGTAAATAAATAGAAGTGTGATGATCATCATTAATAGAGCATTGTACCAAAAAAGGGGGAAGGCCAAATGAAAAAAAAGAAAGGCCAAATAAAAAATAAAAATAAAAGGGACAATGCTACTATCCTTTTCCACACTTGTGCTTCAAAGTAGCACCATGATCTTCATGATATTGAGTCTCTTATATTGTCACTTTCATATACTAGTGGGAATTTTTCATTATAGAACTTGGCTTGCATATTCCAACAATGGGCTTCCTCAAATGCCCTAGGTCTTCGTGAGCAAGCAAGTTGGATGCACACCCACTTATTTTCTTTTGTTGAGCTTTCATACATTTATAGCTCTACTTCATCCGTTGCATGGCAATCCCTACTCCTCGCATTGACATCAATTGATGGGCATCTCCATAGCCCATTTATTAGCCGCGTCAATGTGAGACTTTCTATTTTTTGTCTTCTGCACACAATCCCCATCATTATATTCTATTCCACCCACAGTGCTATGTCCATGGCTCACGCTCATGTATTGTGTGAAAGTTGAAAAAAGTTTGAGATTACTACAGTATGAAACAAATTATTGGATTGTCATCGGGGTTGTGCATGATGAGAGCATTTTTGTGTGACGAAAATGAAGCATAGCAAAACTATATGATTTTGTAGGGATATGCTTTCTTTGGCCATGTTTTTTTGAGAAGACATAATTGAATAGTTAGTATGCTTGAAGTATTATTATTTTTATGTCAATATTAAACTTTTGTCTTGAATCTTTCGGATCTGATAATTCATGCCACAATAAAGAAAATTACATTGAAAATTATGTTAGGTAGCATTCCACATCAAAAATTATGTTCTTATCATTTACCTACTCGAGGACGAGCAAGAATTAAGCTTGGGGATGCTTGATACGTCTCCAACGTATCTATAATTTTTAATTGTTCCATGCTATTATATTATCTGTTTTGGATGTTTAATGGGCTTTACTATGCAGTTTTATATTATTTTTTGGACTAACCTATTAAGCAAAAGCCCAGTGCAAATTGTTTTTTGCCTATTTTAGTGTTTCGCAGAAAAGGAATATCAAACGGAATCCAAACGGAATGAATCCTTCGTGAGGATCATTTTTGGAACAAACGCAATCCAGGAGACTTGGAGTGGACGTCAAGGAAGTAGCGAGGAAGCCATGGGGCAGGAGGGCGCACCCAGGGAGGCCAGGTGCCCCCACCCTCGTGGGCCCCTTGCAGCTCCACCGACCTACTTCTTTCGCCTATATATACTGTTATACCCGGAAACCATCAGGGAGAGCCACGAAACACCTTTTCCACTGCTGCAACCTTCTGTACCTGTGAGATCCCATATTGGGGCCTTTTCCGACGCTCCGTCGGAGGGGGGTTCGATCACGGAGGGCTTCTACGTCAACACCATAGACTCTCCGATGATGTGTGAGTAGTTTACCACAGACCTTCGAGTCCATAGTTATTAGCTAGATGGCTTCTTCTCTCTCTTTGGATCTCAATACAAAGTTCTCCTCGATCTTCTTGGAGATCTATTTGATGCAACTTTTTTGCGGTGTGTTTGCCAAGATCCGATGAATTGTGTGTTTATGAACTTGATTATCTATGAATATTATTTGATTCTTCTCTGAATTCTTATATGCATGATTTGATATCTTTGCAAGTCTCTTCGAATTATCGGTTTAGTTTGGCCTACTAGTTTGATCTTTCTTGCAATGGGAGAAGTGCTTAGCTTTGGGTTCAATCTTGCGGTTCTCGATCCCAGTGACAGAAAGGGAAACGACACGTATTGTATTGTTTCCATCAAGGATAAAAAGCAGGGTTTTATATCATATTTCTTGAGTTTATCCCTCTACATCATGTCATCTTGCCTAATGTGTTACTCCTTTCTTATGAACTTAATACTCTAGATGCATGCTGGATAGCGGTCGATGTGTGGAGTAATAGTAGTAGATGTAGAATCGTTTCGGTCTACTTGTCACGGACGTGATGCCTACGTTCATGATCATTGCCTTAGATATCATCATAACTATGCGCTTTTCTATCAATTGCTCGGCAGTAATTTGTTCACCCACCGTAATACATACTATCTTGAGAAAAGCCACTAGTGAAACCTATTGTCCCCGGTTCTACTTTACATCATATTAGTTTCCAATGTACAATTCTAGTTTGCAATCTTTATTTTCCAATCTATACCACAAAAATACCAAAAATACTTATCTTATTATCTTTATCAGATCTCACTTTTGCAAGTGGCCATGAAGAGATTGACAACCCCTTTATCACGTTTGTTGCAAGGTTCTTATTTGTTTGTGCAGGTACTAGGCGACTTGCATGTAGTCTCCTACTGGATTGTTACCTTGGTTCTCAAAAACTGAGGGAAATACTTATGCTACTTTGCTGCATCACCCTTTCCTCTTCAAGGGAAAACCAATGCTTGCTCAAGAGGTAGCAGCTATCAAACGTCACAACGTAACTGGGTGATTATAAAGATGCTCTACAGGTGTCTCCGATGGTGTTTGTTGAGTTGGCATAGATCGAGATTATGATTTGTCACTCCATGTAACAGAGAGGTATCTCTGGGCCCTCTCGGTAATGCACATCACTATGAGCCTTGCAAGCAATGTGACTAATGAGTTAGTCACAGGATTATGCATTACGGAACGAGTAAAGAGACTTGCCGATGACGAGATTGAACTAGGTATGATGATACCGACGATCGAATCTCGGGCAAGTAACATACCGATGACAAAGGGAACAACGTATGTTGTTATGCGGTTTGACCGATAAATATCTTCGTAGAATATGTAGGAACCAATATGAGCATCCAGGTTCCGCTATTGGTTATTGATTGGAGATGTGTCTCGGTCATGTCTACATAGTTCTCGAACCCGTAGGGTCGGCACGCTTAACATTCGATGATGGTTTTTATTACGAGTTTCATGTTTTGATGAACTGAAGTTTGTTCGGAGTCCAGGATGAGATCACGGACATTACGAGGAGTCTCGAAATGGTCGAGACATAAAGATTCATATATTGGAAGGCTACATTCAGATACCGGAATGCTTCGGGTCGTTTCAGATAAGTTTCGGAGTACCGGGGGTTACCGGAACCCCCCCCCCCCCCGGCAAGTTAATGGGCCAACATGGGCCTTAGTGGAGAAGAGAGAGGGCCGGCCAGAGGTGGCACGCACCCCCCCTTGCCCAGTCCGAATTGGACAAGGGGAGGGGGCAGCGCCCCCTCCTTCCTTCTCTCCTCTTCTTCCTTCCCTTCTTCTCCTACTTGGAATAGGAAAGGGGGGGGACCGAATCCTACTTGGACCGGGAGTCCAAGTAGGACTCCCCCCATGGCGCGTCCCCTAGGGCCGGACACCTCTCCTCCCCCTTTATATACATGGGAGGGGGGCACCCCAAAGACACACCAAGTCTACTCTTAGCCATGTGCGGTGCCCCCCTCCACAGTTACACACCTCGGTCATATCGTCGTAGTGCTTAGGCGAAGCCCTGCGCCGGTAACTTCATCATCACCATCATCACACCGTCATGCTGGCGGAACTATCCCTCGTCCTCAACTGGATAAATAGATCAAGGGATGTCATCGAGCTGAACGTGTGCCGAACGCGGAGGTGACATACGTTTGGTGCTTGGATCGGTTGGATCGCGAAGACGTTCGACTACATCAACCATGTTACTAAACGCTTCCGCTTCCGCTTTCGGTGTACGAGGGTACGTGGACACAATCTCCCCTCTCGTTGCTATGCATGTCCTAGATAGATCTTGCATGATCGTAGGATTTTTTTTTGAAATACTGCGTTCCCCATCACATTATTAACTTCCTCACTAATTGGTGTAGGCATCACTGGAACTGATTTCTGTGATGATCCGCTTTCCAATTCGGGAGAAGGTACAACTACCTCATCAAGTTCTACTTTCCTCCCGCTCACTTCTTTTAGAGAAACTCCTTCTCTAGAAATGATCCATTCTTACCAATGAATATCTTGCCTTCGTATTTGTGATAGAAGGTGTACCCAACAGTTTCCTTTGGGTATCCTATGAAGACACATTTCTCCGATTTGGGTTCGAGCTTATTAGGCTGAAGTTTTTCACATAATCATCGCAACCCCAAACTTTAAGAAACGATAGCTTAGGTTTCTTGCTAAACCACAGTTCATATGGTGTCATCTCAACGGATTTAGATGGTGCCCTATTTAACATGAATGCAGCCATCTCTAAAGCATAACCCCAAAACGATAGTGGTAAATCGGTAAGAGACATCATAGATCGCACCATATCTAATAAACCATGGTTACAACGTTCAGACTCACCATTACACTGTGGTGTTCCAGGTGGCGTGAGTTGCGAAACTATTCCACATTGTTTCAAATGAAGACCAAACTCGTAACTCAAATATTCACCTCCACGACCAGATTGTAGAAAATTTATTTTCTTGTTACGATGATTTTCCACTTCACTCTGAAATTCTTTGAACTTTTCAAATGTTTCAGACTTATGTTTCATTAATTAGATATACCCATATCTGCTCAAATCATCTGTGAAGGTCAGAAAATAACAATACCCGCCGCAAGCCTCAACACTCATCGGACCGCATACATCAGTATGTATTATTTCCAGTAAGTCAGTGGCTCGCTCCATTGTTCCGGTGAACGGAGTCTTAGTCATCTTACCCATGAGGTATGGTTCGCGAGAATCAAGTGATTCATAATCATGTGATTCCAAAATCCCATCAGCATGGAGTTTCTTCATGCGCTTTAAACCGATATTACCTAAACTGCAGTGCCACAAATAAGTTGCACTATTATTATTAACTTTGCATCTTTTGGCTTCAATATTATGAATATGTGTATCACTATTATCGAGATTCAACAAAAATAGACCACTCTTCAAGGGTGCATGACCATAAAAGATATTACTCATATAAATAGAACAATCATTATTCTCCAATTTAAATGAATAACTGTCTCGCATCAAACAAGATCCATATATAATGTTCATGCTCAATGCTGGCACCAAATAAAAATTATTTAGGTCTAAATATAATCCCTAAGGTAGATATAGAGGTAGCGTGCGGATGGTGATCACATCAACCTTGGAACCATTTCCGACGTGCATCGTCACATCGTCCTTAGAGAATCTTCGTTTAATCCATAGCCCCTGTTCCGAGTTGCAAATATGAGCAACAGAACCAGTATCAAATACCCAGGCACTTCTATGAGCATTAGTAAGGTACACATCAATAACATGTATATCAAATATACCTTTCACTTTGCCATCCTTCTTATCCGCCAAATACTTGGGGCAGTTCCGCTTCGAGTGATCAGTCCCTTTGCAGTAGAAGCACTCAGTTTGAGGCTTAGGTCCAGACTTGGGCTTCTTCCCGGGAGTAGCAACTTCCTTGCTATTCTTCTGAAGTTCCCCTTCTTCCCTTTGCCCTTTTTCTTGAAACTAGTGGTCTTGTTAACCATCAACATTTGATGCTCCTTCTTGATTTCTACCTCCGCAGCCTTTAGCATTGCGAAGAGCACGGGAATTGTCTTTTCCATCCCTTGCATATTATAGTTCATCATGAAGCCTTTATAGCTTGGTGGCAGTGATTGAACAACTCTATCAATTACACTACCATCAGGAAGATTAACTCCCAGCTGATTCAAGTGGTTATGGTACCCAGATATTCTGAGTATGTGTTCATTGAACGAACTATTCTCCTCCATCTTGCAGCTATAGAACTTGTTGGAGACTTCATATCTCTCAACTCGGGCATTTGCTTGAAATATTAACTTCAACTCCTAGAACATCTCATATGCTCCATGACGTTCAAAATGTCTTTGAAGTCCCGATTCTAAGCCGTAAAGCATGGTACACTGAACTATCAAGTAGTCATCAGCTTTAGTCTGCCAGACATTCATAACGTCTGGTGTTGCTCCTGCAGCGGGCCTTGCACCTAGCAGTGCTTCCAGGACATAATTCTTCTATCCAGCAATGAGGATAACCCTCAAGTTACAGACCCAGTCCATGTAGTTGCTACCATCATCTTTCAACTTAGCTTTGTCTAGGAACGCATTAGAATTCAAGGGAACGGTAGCACGGGCCATTGATCTACAACAACATAGATATGCAAAAACTATCATGACTAAGTTCATGATAAATTTAAGTTCAATTAATCATATTACTTAAGAACTCCCACTTAGATAGACATCCCTCTAGTCATCTAAATGATCACATGATCCATATCAACTAAACCATGTCCGATCATCACGTGAGATGGAGTAGTTTTCAATGGTGAACATCTCTATGTTGATCATATCTACTATATGATTCAATTTAGACCTTTCAGTCTCAGTGTTCCGAGGCCATATCTGCATATGCTAGGCTCGTCAAGCTTAACCGGAGTATTATGCACGTGCAAAAATTGGCTTGCACCCGTTGTGTGTGAACATAGAGCTTATCACACCCGATCATCACGTGGTGTCTCGGCACGACGAACTATAGCAACGGTGCATACTCAGGGAGAACACTTATACCTTGAAATTTAGTGAGGGATCATCTTATAATGCTACCGCCGTACTAAGCAAAATAAGATGCATAAAATATAAACATCACATGCAATCAAAATATGTGACATGATATGGCCATCATCATCTTGTGCCTTTGATATCCATCTCCAAAGCACCATCATGATCTCCATCGTCACCGGCTTGACACCTTGATCTCCATCGTAGCGTCGTTGTCGTCTCACCAACTATTGCTTCTACGACTATCACTACCGCTTAGTGGTAAAGTAAAGCAATTACATGGCGATTGCATTTCATACAATAAAGTGACAACCATAAGGCACCTGCTAGTTGCCGATAACATTTACAAAACATGATCATCTCATACAACAATTTATATCTCATCACATCTTGAACATATCACATCATAACATGCCCTACAAAAACAAGTTAGACGTCCTCTACTTCGTTGTTGCAAATTTTACGTGGCTGCTACGGGCTTCTAGCAAGAACCGTTCTTACCTACGCATCCAAACCACAATGATTTTTCATCAAGTGTGTTGTTTTAACCTTCAACAAGGACCGGCCGTAGTAAAATTTGATTCAACTAAAGTTAGAGAAATAGACACCCGCCAGCCACCTTTATGCAAAAGAAGTTGCATGTCTATCGGTGGAACCGGTCTCATGAACGTGGTCATGTAAGGTTGGTGCGGGCCACTTCATCCAACAATACCGCCGAATCAAAATAAGACGTTGGTGGTAAGCAATATGACTCAACTCTTCATGGTCTACTCGTGCATATCATCTACGCATATACCTGGCTCAGATGCCACCGTTGGGCAACATAGCATGCAATATCAATAAATTTAATACGATCATGCAAGATCTATCTAGGAGATGCATAGCAACGAGAGGGCAAGAGTGCGTCCACATACCCTCGTAGACCGAAAGCGGAAGCGTTAGCTTAACGCGGTTGATGTAGTCAAACGTCTTCACGTTCCAACCGATCTAGTACTAAACGTACGACACCTCCGAGTTCAGCACACATTCAACTCGATAACGTCCCTCGAACTCTTGATCCAGTAGAGGGTTGAGGGAGATTTTCGTGAGCATGACGGCGTGGTGACGGTGATGTTGATGTGATCCGCGCAGGGCTTCGCCTAAGCACTACGACACTATGACCGGAGGAGTAAACCGTGGAGGGGGCACCACACACGGCTAAGAGAACAAATGATGTGCTATGGGGTGCCCCTGCCCCCGTATATAAAGGAGGGGAGGAGGAGGCCGGCCACAAGGGAGGGCGCCATGGGGGGGAGTCCTACTAGGACTCCACTCCTAGTAGGATTCGCCCCCCTTTTTCCATTCTTACCGAAGGGGGAAAGGAAGGAAAGGGAGAGGGAGAGGGAAAGGGGGCCGCGCCCCCTCCTCCTTGTCCTATTCAGACTCCCTTGGAGGGGGGCGCGCGCCACCCCTTGAGGGCTCCCCTCTCTCTCCACTAAGGCCCATGTTGGCCCAATACTTCCTCGGGGGGTTCCGGTCACCCCTCAATACTCTGGTAAAATACCCGAACCACTCGAAACCATTCCGATGTCCGAATACTACCTTCCAATATATGAATCTTTACCTATCGACCATTTTGAGACTCCTCGTCGTGTCTGTGATCTCATCCGGGACTCCGAACAAACTTTGGTCACCAAAACACGTAACTCATAATACAAATCGTCCTCGAACATTAAGCGTGCAAACACTACATATGGTGGAATTGTCACGGCAGATGTCCTAGCGAAAGGACTTAGTCATAGGGCCATCGCAACTAGGAAGATTAAAGGGGTTAATCGGGACAAAGGACACGAGAAGTATATACTGGTCCGGCCCCTTACGGTGAAGGTAAGGCCTAGTCCAGTGGATGTTGTATTGCTAGGTTTCGATGACCAAGGAGCAAATCGGCTAGCTTGGCTATCGATCTGTTGTTCCTTGTCCTAAGCCGCCACCGGGTCGTCCCCTTATATACACGGGTTGACGCCTGGCGGCCTACAGAGTCCCGGTCGGCTCATAAAACGTGTCCAGCTCGGTGACTTCTTTTATATGCCTTTCTTTACAAGTCTTGCTTTACATATGGCGGTTTACAATCATGGGCATCAAGCCGCCTCTGGTCTTGGGCCTACTACAGGTCTTATACTAAACTATCGCCTTGTATATTCACTGAACTTTTAGTAACCCTCCATTAGGATTGACCCGGCCCCTTCTGGGTGGGTCATACCTGGTAGTTATATCCCCAACATTAGGCCCCAGGTTGATTTGAACCTTGTTCTTGTCAATCTCTAACACCTTAAACGAAATCCATTCTCCTCTGTTTGTAAAAGCTCTTTGTAACCCGCCATGACATCATCTTTAGAAAATATGAAAATCTGCCATGACGTCATTTTCAACGGATCCTTATCCTTAAACGTCTTCCGAGAATCGAGGCGTCCATTTAGCTGGATAATCATTACTTTGGTCTTCCTTGATTTTCGTGCCTGCCTGTTCACTTATCCCCTTATAAATAGGCTTGGCCATTGCTTCATCTTTCTTCTTCTTCCTCTCGCACCTTCTCTGCCGCTCGAGCTCCGCCACCGCCGCAGCGCACCATCGTCCTCAACTCCGGCCGCTGCATCACCCTGATTCTGTCCAGAGAACGGCGCTGATCCTCCGTAGCAACTCCGCACCCATAAGCTATCACCTTCTCACCCCCATAGATCTGCATTAGGGTTTAGGAGGTTTTCCTCTTGTGTTCTTCACTGTTCGTCGTAGATTCGTTGCAAACTCTCTTACTGCATCCTCTTTTGATCTAAAAGTAGTGCAGAACTTACGTGGTAACCGTTTCTCATCCATTTTAGACGATAGCAGATCCCCTTCTCTTGTATAAATGCCTCTTTAGAACTGACGAACTCCTCTGTGCCAGTATTTTAGGTCTAACTTTATTTTTCTTTTCTGAACCATTTTGATCCATAATAATAGCCACAACTCGGGAAACCTGTTTATCTCAACACTTAGCCAATTTTGCTTCTGGTAACCTTTGAATACTTTTTAGTCATGGCGGCTTATGACTCTGGCTTATTTTTCCTTTATATGTCATTAGCCCTTATTTAAGCCGCCATTACTCATTTGTATCATCATGATCCTGTAACTTCATCAATAAATTGAACCACCAAATTACTTTCTTTTCAGCTGCCCCTTTTTCATCATGCCGTCCAAAGTGCCAACAGTCTGCAACTGGGTCCCCTCCACAGTAACTAAAGATAACTTGAAAGAGTTTGTCACCATTGGGTTTTTGCCAGAGAAAAACATTATGTCTTTTCGTGCTCCTGACCCGGACGAGGAACGGCCTAATCCCAAAGACGGTGAAGTTATTGTCTTCACTGACCACATGAATCGGGGTTTTTCACCACCCGGCTCAAAGTTCTTCAGAGACGTTCTTCATTTTTTCAAACTTCACCCTCAAGATCTTGGACCCAATTCCATATCCAACATCTGCAATTTTCAAGTTATCTGTGAGGTGTATCTTCAAGAGGAGCCGACTGTGGAACTCTTCAGAGAGTACTTTTATTTGAACCACCAGAATGAGTGTACCAACGGCCCTAGCTTGGAACTCGGTGGAATCTCGATTCAACGCCGACAAGGCACCGTCTTTCCTTTAGTGGTCTTACAAAGCCATCCCAAAGATTGGAATCAAACCTGGTTCTACTGCCAAGACATACCACCAGCCGATGAAAAATCACTGCCGGATTATCACGTGGATCGTCTTAATTCCAAGTTTGTGCTTCCCGACAAGCTTACTCCTGTTGAACGCAAGAAGCTTATCCTATCTTTCATAAATATTCAAGCTTTATTGGGAAACGGCTTAACTGGAGTTAACCTGATCCATTGCTGGATCGCATGGCGGGTCATCCCTCTAAGTCGCCGACCCAAATTGATGTATGAATATGGCGGAGGGCCAGATGATTCTCTGCGTCACAGCTTTGTACAACTAACTGAAGAAGACATTGTTGCGATGTCAACCATCCTCGTGAATGGCAAATACGAGGACTGTAGTAAGGTTGGATTAAACCCCTTCTGCAAACTTAACCCGGCACCAGAGGTGAAAAACCCCTGACCTCTTTCTTTTTATGTTTTCCTCAGTAGTTTAAATACTCGCATGACCTTTTAACCTATTTATTTGTTTACAGGCCAAATCCGGCTTCTGGAAGGCCAAGTATGATCATGAAGCTGCCAAGAAGGCTAGAGTCGCTGCCATAACCACCAGGAGAACGACTCGGAAGCCCAAGAAGAAAAAGACTGCATCTGATATGTTCCAGCTGGATGATGCTTCTGAGTCGGAGGTAGCCCTTGACTCCCTTGGCCAACTTTTTAACCACCTTATTGACACTGACTATTGCCAGGACGACACGGGGGCCAGCCAGGCCGTGGAAGAAGAGGTAACTATTTCCTTCGACTCATCCCCTTTGCCAAGACAGAAACTTCGACTGGTAACCCAGAAAGTAAGGTTTTCGCACCCTTTGGCTTATCTGGACCCTCATTTTCTTCTGAAAAAACAGCAACATGAGAGCCGCCGTCAGGCCCGGACTAATGATGATGATGAACCGCCTTCCGATTTACAACAAACTCCTCGAAAACACCAGAATGAGGATTCTTTCATCTTTGTCTTTTGCTTCCATTAATGGATCTATTCCCTTGTATCACTAACTTTATTTTACCTTTGTAGGAGGTTTCTCGCTCTTCTGGCGACTCGTCACAAACTCAATTTCCGGCTTTTAAGACTGCCCCTGGGTAAGGACAATCATCTTTCTTCTGCATCTTTTAAAAACTGCATTATTATACTAACTGTCTCATAAAATCTTTCTTAGTGGTCAAGCCAAATCCAAGAAGGCCAAGGTGATTAAACCGACAAAAGACCCGAAAGTTCCTGCACCTGAGCCGGCCATGCCAACTTCTCCCTCTCAAACTGAAGCACCAGAAGACCCGACTATTCATACTCAATTGGACCCTCCTGAGTTGTCAGCCGATGAGGCCACCCTTAATTCGACCATCAATGAACCATCTAGCTCAGCTAACCCGCCAACAACTTCTGATACTGATGTTTTGATTACCAGTAGCCAGTTTGTTAAACCGGGGAACCCCATTGTATTAGCCCGGCATACTGCTAAACAAGAGGCTTTAGAGAAGCAGAAAGTGCAGTTTGATATCTCCCATTACGCTCACCTCAATGTCAATGATATACTGACCGGCTATCTCAGTCATGTGCACTCCAGCCGTGACTTGGAAATCGAGATGGTCAAACAATTGCAGCTAAAATATGAGGTATGTTCTCCGGTTTACTTATACTGTGCCAGCCCCCAAGTCTTAAGATGATGAACTCGAATGATCTATAGACTTTATGATATAAGTGGATACCTTGTCTCTAGGTTTTTCGAAAGTCCAATAAAGTAGCGTAAACTTCACCTGTAGTCCCCAAGGGCCGGCTCAATTTATCATAAATGAACCGATACTTAATTGCATAACTGTCTTTTACTAGTCCCAATAAGTATTGTGATCCGGCTCAATCTTGAAAAGAACTTTCTGAATATCATGCATTAGCCCCCAAGTGCCAAGCGTTGTTACTTTGTAAAACCCTTGGGACTTGAAACATATAAAAGTCATAAAAAATGCTTTCGAAGACATTAGCCCCCAAGTGTCAAGTGGTATTGTAGTGCAAAATACTTGAGACTTGAACCCTTATAACTTTTAGTTTAAGTCTTGACACACCTGTGAATGTTTTGTAGAACGCCTTATCTGAGTTGGGCTCTCAATTGACGGATGCCAAGACCCGATTGGCGGAGCAGGAGACAGAGATAAATACCACTGACTCTAAACTCCAATTGAGTCTCTCTGTATCTGAAAAATTGAAGACCAGCTTGGCTGCAAAAAAGAAATCCCAGGACGAAGAAAAGACGCTGCTGATACAACGCGCTGAGGCAGCTAAGGCGGCTCTTGAGGAGGTTACTACAGAGGTCACCGGTTTAAAAACCCGTGTGTCTCAAATGGTCTCCGCCATCTTCGGTGAGTTATTTGCACTAGCCGCCAACCCGTGCATTCGCACGGGCTAGCATAACATTTTTTTTACTCGGTATGTCTATCTACAATAGTTCTATGATATGTGGCTTGCGTCGTCTAAAGGTATAAAAATTCATGACAATTGTAAAATTACAACCATAAATATTTGGTATTTATAAACATTACGGTAGTAGCTCTAATTTAGTGCAGTTAACCTTCAAAACTCTTTAATAGAATTAATAGTTAATTCAAACACTTTGCCCAAAGTTGTATTCTAGTTAAACACCTATCAGGTTACACATTTTAGAAATATTTTGAAATTCTTAAACAAATCATGTTCTCATTTCTTCTTCATGAGGATTATAATTAAGAGAGCCGAAGTTTCACATATGTACATGCATGTTAAATTGTGCCTTGTTTATCTAAGGTTAAAATTAATCTTAGTAGGAATCTTAGTTCATACAAAGTTAAGTTTTTAGTTATCTTTAACACTAAATATACCTGAATAGAAATCAGTATGTATGGAGGTGTGAGACGGTTCAAATCAAGAATTCTTTCTAATAAAAGGTGTCAAATATAGTAATACACAAAATATGGTTCTAAAAAATAATGAGAGACACCACAGTATTGTGCTCGCAAAGAGGACTCCACAACATTCTTCTATATAGAAAATGCATGATTATTCCACAATATTTCTAGCCCATATATAGCCTTGCTTGCTCGAAATTAGATCGGCATTATTACCATATATATGGTAATATTCTTGTTGTCGCAAGCACACTGCATGGTATACGGAATAGGACACACCATATGATCAGCTCTCTGGCTCTGGCGCTGCTGCGTGGCACGTCAACCCAAACTGAGTTTGGGGTCTGACTCCCCATGCTGCCAATCTATTGTAGTTCCTGAAATCCATTTTGACCTTGTTCTGTTGCTGCTTGCCATTGGCCGGATACGCGCCTCCCTGCCTGTAGTACAACAAAGCTATAACCATCATAGTTGGAAAAAGATCAAGGGTTAGCATCAAGTTATCAATCAAACAACACACGTGCACATTTTAGAACCATCATGGACAGGAACATATCAAAGATTAGCTTGATGCTACCAATCATCTAATCAACCAAAAATAAATCTATTAAAAGTCGAAGAATCCTATCTCAGTCTATGTACTACTCCACGGTACCCACCTCTCCCCATTATAAAGATCATCAACCTGAAGAATTCTCTATCGATCTACTCCATGACACATAGTCTCTTCCCTATTAAAGATCGTACCTGAAAAGATTTGCATTGAGTTGAATCCCAGAAGAGAACAGCACTATTAGAAGGCATGACGTTGTAGGAAAACCAAAGCGGCAAAGAGTTTTTCCCTAATTTGTACATACGCAATGTATTCATACCTGTGTAAACGATTATTCTTTTCTGCTGAGGCTGTATAAATGGCTATTCGATGAGGCTAGTCAAACTGACTAATGGGTGTGCTCATTTGCTTATGTATTTACCCAGGAGAGAGACAATTTCAGGCTATTAGCGAGTCGTACATGCATACATGACAACGACTTGGCACATCTACTTGTATTAGAGCAGTCAATTCATAATCGATCTGTCTAAGAAAACCATAGTCAATCTTAGTTTCTAGATGAATTAAATAATAATTAATACTTACATATATATATATGGTAATATTCTTGTTCTCCTGGCATACACCGTCCCAAGCGCACTGCACTGGATACGGACAGGACACGCGATGTGATCGGCTTTCTGACTCCGGCGCTGCTGCGTAGCGTGTCAACTCGAACCGAGTTTGGGGTGTGACTCCCCATGCTGCCAATCCATTATAGTTCCTGAAATCCGCTCTCACCTTGTTCCATTGCTGCTCGTCGTTGGCCGGTTGCGTGCCTCCCTGCCTGCAGTACAACAAAGCTATATGAGAGATTAGATTGTAGATTTGGGTCGTGCTTTTTGATTTATGATTGCAGCACGCTGATTTATCTTGATGTCAAGGACAGCAATAAGGCACTCATAGATGCAAAGAAAAATAATTTTGATCGATAACCTTAATGAGCAAGCAGGGATCCATCAACTGCTAACCTCCTTGATTCAGATTGAGTTTGGGAGCATCGAAACCCATGTCAACCAACACGCTGAGGACCACCTTATGTCGCTTAAATGATCAACCAATCTAATCCTTGGCCAAAATTTTCTGTGATTCAACCAAAAATAATAATGGATTAAAAGTCCAATGACCCTATCTTAGTGTGTGTACTACTCCATTGTCCACCTCTCCCCATTAAAAAGATCATCAACCTGAAGATTTCCCTATCGATCTGCTGCACGACACATAGTCTCTTCCTTATTAAAGATTATACATGAAAAGATTTGCATCCTGGAGAGAACATCACTATGGATGAAATCATGACCTGTTTAGAAATAAATGTGATAAACAGAAATCAGATCCCAGTGTATAATAGAAGAAAAACAATTGATCTAGCTGCTGCCTGCTATTGACAGTTCCTTCTCCACATGATGCAAGAAGAAACATCATTAAATCTGGAACTAAAACGTGGAGCACCAGTGGAATATCATGATCACATCACGTCATCACATGACATCCATGATCGGGAATGAAACGTGGAGCACCCAGTCTAGCACCAATCTAGCTTCTTCTCAGTCTTGTTTGTATATGGGAGAAATATGAGCAACAATGAGGGTGAACATACAGCCAGACAAACACATGGATATTGTCTCACGCTGTGAAGGTGCGGGTGAACATACAGCCAGACAAACACATGGATATTGTCTCACGCTGTGAAGGTGCTGCCCTGCTTTGCAGTATGATGCATCATGCTAATTCCGACCATGCATTCATGCATTACGGTGGACAATTATGCGGTAGAGGATTAATGTACCAATCTCCATCACTTGTGCATGCGAGGCTGATGTTCTGTAGATGGCCTATTTCTAACATCCTGGGTGGTGAATCAGAGGACACGGGCAGGACACGCCGCGGACCGGTCTGCAGTGGGGGATCAATGGATCAATCTCCATCACTTGGACGCTAGAGCCTGGTGTATTATACATGGTTGGCTGCTAATATCGGGGGCGGTTAATCAGCGGATACAGAAGGGACTCACAGGAGAGCTCCATATTTAAGCGCTAGGAAGTCGACGGCGGCGACAAATCAGAGAGCCCAGGAGTGGTGAATCAGAGGACACCGGCGGGACTCGCGGTAAACCGTTCTACAGTGGAGGATCAATGGATCAATCTCCATCACTTGTACGTGAGAGTCTGGTGCATTCTGCATGGCCGGCTGCTAACATGGACGAAGGTGAATTGAAGGATACCGACGGGATCCATGAGAGAGATCCATATGTCAGCGCTAGGAAGTCGACAATGGCGACAAATCAGATGGGGCGACAAATCAGATGGCACGGCATGCAGGGAAAGATTATTGCTTAAGTTCTAGTAAGGTAAAGATGGTAAAAGTCAATCCTGAACCATAAGACATCAATCTTGCTCGTGGAGAAGGCTGAGACCTGTACAGAGTAGGCAATCAATCAAAGGGCTATTAACATCTATGAAAGATACACGATTGCTTAAAGAAAAACATACATAATCTTTCTTGACATTGCCGAGACCAGTTTGATCAATATGTGTATGTAGTGTGGTATCAAGCGAATTGTACCATGAGACTCCCCTTGCACAAATCAGTGTTTGATTTATTAGTAAAATTAAGGGATTATGAAGAAAGCCTTACCTGTCCGGGGGCCATGCAGGGCACTCGATCTTGATGAGCTACACTGAGCCACGGTGTAGACTTGCTCCTACGTGATGCCGACGAAGACACCGGTGCTGGTACTGGCACCCCCTCGAGCGACGAATACACCGGTGCTGGTACTGGCGCCCCTTCAAGCTGCGTGAAGGCAATGCCCCAGCTCTTCTTGAAGTCATCGGCCTCGGAGTTGCAGGTCATGAGCCGTTGGGCTGGATTCATTGACATGCCGCCGCCACAGAAGACATGACGGGAGATTGCAGGAGGTATGCGGTTGTCGGGTAGGAACACCGTGAGATTAGGCGAGATGACAATTAGATTAGTTTTTTTTCTTTTTTTCTGAAGGGGACGGTTAGAGCTTATGAGTAGATAGAGTTTTTTTTGAAGAGATAGATTGCTTTATTTACGGGAGGGGAGGAAGAATCGGTAGATTAATATAGTGTTTTTTCTCAACTGAACAAACTTTCAAGCGAGAATCATATGGCCAAATCTACACCGTAATAACTCGGCCCCATCAGATTAACGGTTCATAATTACTGATTAACATGGTAATTTTTAGGGAGTCACAAATTAGTATAGGTATAGATAGATAGATAGATAAGTCACTTATACTCTAAGTTTACCAAGAATGTAAACCGCCTGCTTAACCTTTTTTAAAATACTTACAGGTCCGCGGAGTAACAACCTGAGCCAGGACAGTGTGACAAAGCTGAAGGCGGTTTATACCTTGGTGGAACAAGTTTATACGGGGGCTCAACGGGCGCTTGCTGCTATCTCTCCTGCTAACCAAGGACCCAACCGCCTAAGTGATGTTTTGAAGAAGTTATCCATCTTACCCGTCAGGTTTCAAGAGGTCAAACGATCCTATGCCAGAGCCGGAGCCCTGACTGCCCTGAGCCGCTCCAAAGCCTGGGTGCCGGATTTAGACCCGATTGACGTGGCTAAGGGGTACCCTACTGTGAAGGAAGACGGGACTCCATTTGATCAAGATGACTTTTATTGCCTGTGCGAGGGGAGTTCGTCCTCAAGCTACCATTCTTGGAGAGGAGACCAATATTGACAAATATCAGCCGAGTTTTGATATGGAGAATAAGAAGATGGCGACTCCCTCTTACAAGGTGACAGATCTTATCCCGCCGGTTCGCCAACACACTTTTGCCCCGGAAGTCAACCTAGTCGGCCTGATTGACGATGAAGCGGAGTTCATTGCTCTAAACGGCTTTGACTGGTCCAATCCCAGCTTCCAACCAGTAGAGGGAGGTGAACCGGCGAGGGGAGAGTCATAACCATATTTTGGGCTCTCAAAGCCTTGTAATAGATTAGTGTGAAAAATTGCATGTTTTGCCTATGCCATCGTGCATAAATGTTGCATATGACTCTTTGCCAATGATGTCAATATATATATGCAGCACATCCGTGATTACATCTGCAATGTTTTAACTCTGTTCCTGTAAAAAATGAAAGAGCTGGCCTGACGGTTTAACATTGGACGGGTCAAAACACCCGGTATATGACTTATGAAATTATCATAATGGAAAAGACAGAACTAGATGTAAGATAAACAAGGCTGAAAAAAACCTTTGATTAACGAAAAAACACAGAGAAAACTGTTCCTGAATGACAGTCATACCTGTGTTCTTTGAATCTGGACTGCCGGTTTACATGACCCGGATGATGAGGTTGATAACCCAATCTTTTGTAGAAGTCAATACTTCCATGTTTTGATGACTGTTATGCCTTGGCAACTCATTGTCAAATAACTGAGCCGGTTTAATTTGAAACCATACTGATAGTTAGATTTGAGATGATAAAAAACAGCAAGACAAAAAACACTAGGCTTCAGACAATGTAAGTCAAAACATTTAAATAAAAACTGGAAGCTTCTGATTTGAATATGATCAGTAAACCAGACCAAAGGGGTCAAGCTAAGATTCGAATACGATCATATAGCCCCCAGTGGCTTTGACGTTGTGCCGATCAAGAGGGTACCGACAGCTATGTTCTCTTTGGTTCGAATGCGACCTATGTTTGAACAGGGAACCCCCAAATGACCTTGAGAGGTTTTTAACGACCCTGATTCGAATATGATCCAAGTCGGACCCAAAAGGGGTTAAGCTATGATTCGGATATGATCAAGAAGCCCCCTAGTGAGTTTGGCTTTGAGCCGATCAAGAGGGTTACAACAGCTATGTTCTATTTGGTTTGAATACGACCTATGTTTGAACAGGAAGCCCCCAAGTGACCATGAGGTTTACAGCTAGATTTGAATACGATCATGAGCCCGACCAAAAGGACTAAGCTAGATTCGGATACGATCAGCCCCCTTTTGGTCATTTTAAATAATGAAAATAATAAAGATATATGATCATTGAAAGGGAAAAGGACAAAGGTCTTGCTTTATTACTTATCATAATATATACAACGTCAAAGTATGTACATGACAAGAGCCGGTGGCTTTAGTATAGTATGGCCAAAGCTGAGCGATGTTCCACGGCCGGCGGGTCTCCTCCTCCGACTTACATGAGTCTTTGTGCTCTCGAACGTCAATGAGGTAATATGACCCGTTGTTTAAGTTCTTGCTGACCACAAAGGGTCCTTACCAAGGAGGGGATAGTTTGTGTGCATCAGACAGATCCTGGATGAGCCGGAGCACCAGGTCACCTTCTTGAAAGGTCCTGAACTTAACCCGGCGGATGTGATATCAGCGCAGGTCCTGTTGATAAATTGCTGATTGAGCCGCCGCCAAATCTCTCTCCTCATCTAACAAGTCAAGTGCATCCTATCGGGCTTGTTCATTATCAGCTTCAACGTAAGCCGCCACACGGGGCGAGTCATGACAGATGTCACTAGGCAGGACTGCTTCCGCTCCATAAACCATGAAGAAAGGTGTATAACCTGTAGACCTGTTAGGAGTGGTATTGATACTCCATAGAACCGAAGATAACTCCTCTACCCAACAACCTGGTGTTCGTTGTAAAGGAACCATAAGCCGGGGCTTGAGACCTTTTAAATTTTCCTGATTTGCTCTCTCAGCTTGACCATTTGATTGGGGTGAGATACTAAAGAAACATCAAGCCGGATATGCTCACGTTGACAAAACTCCTCCATAGCACCTTGGGACAAATCAGTGCCATTGTCAGTTATAATGCTATGTAGAAAACCAAAGCGAAAAATCACCTTTTTCATGAACTGAACCGCCGTGGCTACATCACACTTGCTCACTGCCTCTGCCTCAACCCATTTTGTGAATTTGTCAACTGCCACCAAAAGATGTGTCTTTTTATCTTTGGACCTTTTGAAAGGTCCAACCATGTCAAGCCCCCAGACTGCAAACGGCCAAGTGATTGGAATCATCCGCAACTCTTGAGCCTGCACGTGCGCTCGTCGTGCAAATTTTTGACATCCATCACACCTACTGACCAGCTCCTCCGCGTTAGCGTGAGCCGTTGGCCAGTAAAAACCATGACGAAAAGCTTTGGCGACAAGAGACTTTGACCCGACGTGATGACCACAATCCCCCGCATGGATCTCACGAAGAATTTCTTGACCTTCTTCAGGAGAAACACAACGTTGGAACGCTCCAGTGACGCTGCGATGATACAACTCACCGTCAGAAATTGTCATTGACTTGGACCGCCGGGTTATCTATCGGGCCAGGGTCTCGTCCTCTGGCAACTCGCCCCGGGTCATGTAAGCCAAAAACGGTACTGTCCAATCTGGAATGACATGAAGAGCCACCACCAACTATGCCTCCGGGTCAGGAATGGCCAAGTCTTCCTCTATAGGCAACTTAACCGTCGGGGTATGTAAAACATCCAAAAAGGTGTTAGGTGGCACCGACTTACGCTGAGATCCCAACCGGCTTAAGGCATCGGCCGCTTCGTTCTTTCTGCGGTCAATGTGTTCCACTTGATAACCCTTAAAATGCCCCGCAACATCATCGACCTTGTGGCGATAAGCCGCCATGAGAGGATCCTTGGAATCCCACTTGCCTGACACCTGTTGAGCCACCAAATCTGAGTCGCCAAGGCACCGTACCCGTCTCAGACTCATCTCTTTAGCCATTCGAAGACCATGGAGCAAGGCTTCATATTCTGCTACGTTGTTAGTACAAGGAAACATCAATCGCAACACATAACAAAACTTGTCCCCTCAAGGAGAAGTTAAAAGAACTCCAGCCCCCGAGCCTTCCAACTGTCTAGACCCATCAAAATGAACCGTCCAATATGTGTTGTCTGGTTTCTCCTCTGGCATCTGCAACTCTGTCCAGTCATTAATGAAGTTAACCAACGCTTGAGATTTGATCATGGTACATGGCACATACTTCAAACCATGAGACCCAAGTTCAATAGCCCACTTGGCGACTCGTCCTGTGGCTTCTCTATTTTGAATAATGTCTCCCAGAGGAGCAGAGCTAACCACAGTGATCGGGTGACCCTGAAAGTAATGCTTGAGCTTCCGGCTTGCCATGAACACCCCATAAACAAGCTTCTGCCAATGTGGATATCTTTGTTTAGATTCAATGAGCACCTCACTGATGTAGTAAACCGGCCATTGGACCGGATGTTCCTTGCCAGCCTCCTTGCGCTCCACTACAATGGCCACACTGACAGCACGTGAGCTAGCAGCCACATACAACAACAACAGCTCTTTCTCAAATGGAGCAGCAAGAATCGGCGGCTCAGCGAGCTATTTCTTCAGATCCTCAAAAGCAGAATTAGCAGCATCACTCCAGACAAAGTCATCCGCCTTATTCATCATTTGATACAAATGCATCGCCTTCTCCCCTAACCGGCTTATGAACCGACTTAAGGCTGCGACGCGACCCGCCAACTACTGAACGTCATTGATGCACGCCGGTTTAGCCAGAGATGTAATTGCCTTAATTTTCTTTGGGTTAGCCTCAATAACTCTGTTAGACACCAAAAAACCCAAGAGTTTGCCAGCTGGGACTCCAAAAACACACTTGGCCGGGTTAAGCATCATCTTGTAGACCCGAAGGTTATCAAAGCTCTCCTTCAGATCAGTGACCAAGGTTTCCTTCTCTCTAGATTTCACCACTATATCATCCACATAAGCATGAACATTACGCCCAATCTGATTGTGAAGGCAATTCTGCACACATAGTTGGTAAGTTGCATGGGCACTCTTAAGCGCAAAAGGCATAGACACATCGTAGAAGGCTCCAAATGGACTGATGAAAGATGTCTTCTCTTGGTCCTTAACTGCCATATTGATCTAATGATAACCCGAACAGGCATCCAAAAAACTCAAACACTCGCAACCCGCCGTAGCATCAATGATCTGATCAATACGAGGGAGAGCAAAAGGGCCAGCCAGACAAGCCTTGTTTAAATTGGTGTAATCCACACACATACACCAGGTGCCGTTCTTTTTGAGTACAAGCACCGGGTTAGCCAACCACTCCGGGTGAAAAAATTCAACAATGAACCAGGCCGCCAAGAGCCATGCCACCTCTTCTCGAATAGACCTGCACCTTTCCTTGTTAAACCGTCGAAGAAACTGCTTGACCGGCTTAAATTTCGGATCAATATTGAGAGTGTGCTCAGCGAGTTCTCTCGGGACACCCAGCATGTCAGAAGGCTTCCATGCAAAGATGTCTCGGTTCTCACGGATGAACTCGATGAGCGTGCTTTCCTATTTTGGATCCAGGTTAGCGATGATAATGAACTGTTTGGATGAGTCGCCAGGCACAAAATCAACCATCTTGGTGTCATCAGCTAATTTAAATTTCAACACCGGTTCATGCTCGGTAGTTGGCTTCTTCAAAGACGTCATGTCTGCCGGGTCAACATTATCTTTATAAAACTTTAATTCCTCTATTGCACAAACAGACTCAGCATAAGCAGCATCACCTTCTTCACATTCCAGGGCTATTTTCCGGCTTCCATGTACTGTGATGGTGCCTTTATAACCCGGCATCTTGAGCTGCAAATATACATAACACGGCCGATCCATGAACTTGGCATAAGCCGGCCGTCCAAACAGGGCATGCTATGGGCTTTTGATTTTAACCACTTCAAAAGTTATCTTCTCAGCCCTAGAATCGTATTCATCCCCAAAGGCTACTTCCAGCTCAATCTTACCAACTGGGTATGCCGACTTACCAGGTACCACACCATGAAAAACAGTTTGGATTGTTTAAGACTCTTGTCAGTCAACCCCATGCGACGAAACGTCTCATAATAGAGGATATTGATGCTACTGCCTCCGTCCATGAGCACCTTAGTAAACTTATATCCACCAACCTGAGGCGCCACCACCAAAGCCAAGTGACCCGAATTATCAACCCGGGGAGGGTGATCCTCCCTACTCCACACAATAGGATGTTCTGACCATCTCAAATAACATGGAACTACCGGCTCAACAGTGTTTACAGCCCTCTTATGAAGTTTCTGGTCCCTCTTGCACAAACTAGTGGTAAACACGTGGTACTGCCAATTGTTCAGCTGTTTTGGGTTACTCTGATACCCGAACTGCTGCTGTTGTTGCTGCTGATTACCTTGGCCGGATTGCTAATTATAACCACTTTGGTTACCCGGATGGCCTTGGCCGTGAAAACCGCCTCCGCCTGAGCCGGCGCCTGGGCCATGAAAACCGCCACCGCCTGAACCGCCGCCAGGTCCGTGGTTACCATCGAACATGTTGGAATTATTAAACTCCTTCATGATCGTACATTCCTTCCACATATGGGTAGCTAGCTTTTCCCGGGTGTCGTGTCTCGGACAGGGTTCATTCAGTAGTTGCTCAAGGGTGGGACCTGACCCGCCTGACCGAGGAGGTGGCCTCCCCTTGTGTCGTTGGTTGTTTCCCTGTGTACTGGCGTTAGCCACAAACTCGTCAGCCTTACGTTTATTACCTCCTTGATTCGCCGGGTTATGCTGGTAACCCTTGCCATTGCCGTTCTTTTTTCCCTTCCCTGCCTTCTCTTCATCAGACGCGGGATCCTTGGTACTATCTGAATCAGCATATTTGACCAGAGCCGCCATCAACTGACCCATGTCATGACAATCACGCTTGAGCCGCCCCAGCTTCTGCTTCAAAGGTTAAAAACGGCAATTTTTCTCCAACATTAAGACCGCAGAGCCAGCATCCATCTTATCAGATGAATGATTATCTCCTTGACCCAGCGCACCCAATGGGTCGTGGACTCACCTTCCTCTTGCTTATAGTTAGTCAAGTCCATGATTGACATAGGTTGCTTACATGTGTCCTTGAAGTTCTGAATGAACCGGGCTTTTAACTCTGCCCATGAGCCGATGGAGTTGGGTGGCAACCCTTTCAACCAGGTGCGAGCTATTCCATCCAACATCTTGGTGAAATATTTAGCCATTGCTGCATCGCTGACCTCCAATAGCTCCATCGCCATCTCATAACTTTCAATCCATGCCCCAGGCTGCAAGTTGGCCGTGTAATTAGGCACTTTACGAGGCCCCTTAAAATCTTTTGGCAAGCACTCATTACGTAGAGCCGGCACCAGGCAAGGGACACCTCCTGTCCTTGTGGCCACTCCTGCCTCAACCGAGGTTGCTGGATAAACCGGAAAAGCCTGATGAGCCGCCTTCTTAGCTTCAAGTTGAACCACCCGTTCAGCCTCCTGACGTATCCTCTCCTGATCCACCAAGTTAAAGGCTCCATCCTGCGCAGGGTCATGCCTACGCGGCTGGTTACGGCGTTGGGCATTGCTTGACATAGCCGCTGAGTCCATATGCCTGCTATAGCTCGGGCTCCGGCTCCGGCTTGGGCGAGGGGTTGAATGGATCCTATCTCGACTATAAGAGTACGCATCCTGCTGTGCCAGGGCTGTCTGAAGAAGTTCTCTGACCCTTCGTGTTTCGATCACCGCTGGAGAGTCGCCTTCCATTGGGAGAGCCGCCAGATGAGCCGACGCAGCAATTAAATTCTCCAAAGGGTTAGAGAAGTGACCCGGTGGTACTGGCGTGTAATGAGGCGGAGCAGTATTCACACGGGGTGGTTCCATGGCCCTCGGCTAAACCGGCGCCCCCGTCCCGGGTGTTGTGATCTGGTTCACCTCCGGTGGGTTGCTGGGACCGGCCACGTGTGTGTTGAAAAGGTTCCTAGGATCGTAAGTCAGAGGCAGACGTGATTGAGTTTTCTGGTGTCTTCTCCTCATGACCTCGTTTGATGCATTCAGATCCACCGAGAGCCGGAAAGTCTCCGCGTGAAGCTGCTGAGCACGAGAAACCAAAGCCGCCCGCTCTGCAGCCATCCTGACATATTCTGCCGCTAAATTTTCCTTGGCCTGTGCCACCTCTTCATGTAGTCATGCCACCTCCGCGTCATGTCGAGCCTTATCCGTCGGCTCAACCACAACAGTCAACAAAGCCATCATCTTATCCATGAGGTCCATTAGTACCTGAGTCGGGGGCGCGCGGGGTCTCCTGACCCGACTGTTGCCGACCCGGTGGTTATTGCTGCTGTAGCCGTAGAATTCTGCCCGGGCTGAGTGCCAACCATGAAGACTCTGGCTCGATTCGGCGGCTCAGAGGGGTCCGGAATACTGCTGCCATTGGAACATCCCCCAAGCACGCCATCTTGTAGCTGATACAAAGAATCTGTCTCCCCTGTGGACGACGCACCGTCAGAACAGATGGCGTCTCTCCACCGTCTATCGATCCTTCAGAAAATTCCCCTCCATGGATGCAACCCACGAAGGCCCGCCGCACGGCGGGTTGAGACCGGGTGGGTCTCGCGCGCTGAACCGTCTCGATGAGGTTGGTGCAGACGTCTGGCTCAGGGCCTGACTCGCTGATTCGTCTAATGAAGGCATGGATTCCGCCGAAGGGGACCCGGTACCCGTACTCAACCGAGCCAGCGTCGGGGCCCCAGCCTTCGTCGTTGATGTAGAGCTTGCCGCGACGACTCTTGGTCATCTAGCCCATAGCGTATCCCTTGAGCCCTTCGAAGTTTCCCTTCAAGAACTCAAATCCACCGTGTGCTGGCAGCATGGTGGGCGCCAACTGTTGTGGAATTGTCACGGCAGATGTCCTAGCGAAAGGACTTAGTCGTAGGGCCATCGCAACTAGGAAGCTTAAAGGGGTTAATCGGGACAAGGGACACAAGAAGTTTATAATGGTTCAGCCCCTTACGGTGAAGGTAAGGCCTAGTCCAGTGGATGTTGTATTGCTAGGTTTCGATGACCAAGGAGCGAATCCGCTAGCTTGGCTATTGATCTGTTGTTCCTTGTCCTAAGCCGCCGCCAGGTCGTCCCCTTATATACACGGGTTGACGCCTGGCGGCCTACAGAGTCCCGGCCGGCTCATAAAATGTGTCTGGCCCGGTGACTTCTTTTATTTGCCTTTCTTTACAAGTCTTTCTTTACATATGGCGGTTTACAATCATGGGCCTCAAGCCGCCTCTGGGCTTGGGCCTACTACAAGTCTCATACTAAACCATCGCCTTGTATATTCACTGAACTTTTAGTAACCCGCCATTCGGACTGACCCAACCCCTTCTGGGCGGGTCATACCTGGTAGTTATATCCCCAACACTACGTGTTCAAGAACTATGTAGACATGACCGAGACACATCTCCGGTCAATAACCAATAGCGGAACTCGGATGCTCATGTTGGTTCCTACATATTATACGAAGATTCTTTATCGGTCAAACCTCAATAACAACATATGTTATTCCCTTTGTCATCGGTGTGTTACTTGCCCGAGATTCGATCATCGGTATCATCATACCTAGTTCAATCTCGTTTCCGGCAAGTCTCTTTACTCGTTTCGTAATGCATCATCCCGTAACTAACTCATTAATCACATTGCTTGGAAAGCTTATAGTGATGTGCATTACCGAGAGGGCCCAGAGATACCTCTCCGATACTCGGAGTGACAAATCCTACCTTGATCTATGACAACCCAACAAACACCTTCGGAGACACCTGTAGAGCATCTTTATAATCACCCAGTTATGTTGTGACGTTTGATAGCACACAAGGTGTTCCTCCTGTATTCGGGAGTTGCATAATCTCATAGTTAGAGGAATATGTATACATCATGAAGAAAGCAATAACAATAAAACTTAATGATCATTATGCTAAGCTAACAGATGGGTCTTGTCCATCGCATCATTCTCTAATGATGTGATCGCGTTCATCAAATGACAACACATGTCTTTGGTTAGGAAACTTAACCATCTTTGATTAACGAGCTAGTCAAGTAGAGGCATACTAGGGACACTCTGTTTTGTCTATGTATTCACACATGTACTAAGTTTCCGGTTAATACAATTCTAGCATGAATAATAAAAATTTATCATGATATAAGGAAATATAAATAACAACTTTATTATTGCCTCTAGGGCATATTTCCTTCAGTCTCCCACTTGCACTAGAGTCAATAATCTAGATTACATAGTAATGATTCTAACACCCATGGAGTCTTGGTGCTGATCATGTTTTGCTCGTGGAAGCGGCTTAGTCAACGGGTCTGCAACATTCATATCCGTATGTATCTTGCAAATCTCTATGTCTCCCTCCTTGACTTGATCATGAATATTATTTGAATCTTCTCTGAATTCTTTTATGAATGATTTGATATCATTGTAATTCTCTTCGAACTATCAGTTTGGTTTGGCTAACTAGATTGGTTTTTCTTGCAATGGGAGAAGGGATTAGCTTTGGGTTCAATCTTGCGGTGTCCTCACCCAATGACAGTAGGGGCAGCGAGGCACGTATTGTATTTTTGCCATCGAGGATAAAAAGATGAGGTTTACATCATATTGCTTGAGTCTATTCATCTACATCATGCCATCTTTCTTAAAGCCTTACTCTGTTCTTCATGAACTTAATACTCTAGATGCACGCATGAGTCAGTCGATGTGTGGAGTAATAGTAGTATATGCAGGCAGGAGACGGTGTGCTTGACACAGACGTGATGCCTATATTTCATAATCATTGCCTTGGATATCGTCATAACTTTGAGCTTTTCTATCAATTTTCCGACAATAATTTGTACACCCACAGTATTATTTGCTATCTTGAGAGAAGCCTCTAGTGAAACCTATGGCCCCGGGTCTATTTTCCATCATACAAGTTTCCGATCTACTATTTTGCAATCTTTTACTTTTCAGATCTATAAACCAAAAAACCCAAAAGTATTTACTTTATGTTTTGTTTAGTTCTATCTATCTCTATCAGTTCTCACCTTCACAAGTGAACGTGAAGGGATAGACAACCCCTTTATCGCGTTGGGTGCAAGTGTTTGATTGTTTGTGTAGGTATTGGTGATTTGTGCGTTGTCTCCTACTGGATTGATACCTTAGTTCTCTAACTCAGGGAAATACTTATCTCTACTTTGCTGCATCACTCTTTCCTCTTCAAGGCAAAAACCAACGCAAGCTCAAGAAGTAGCAGTTCCCTTCTTGAAGGCGCCATTGCGGTTGTCATTGCCTGTCATGTGGCAACTGGGGAAACTTCGATCCTCGGATCGGGCAGTGGTGGCACTACGGTGTCGTAACCTTCACTGGTACGCGTCGGTCCTATACAAACAGTTTTTAACCCCTTTCCGTGATGGCATTTGGAACCGTCGCCTAGTGAGTGTGGGTGATAGGGGGGTCCTTCTCACACGGCCTAGAAACCATCGGGGATATGCCCTCTTGGCACACACACTCGGCAAAATGAGGTCGTGTGTGACTGGCGAGCACTCAAATATGGAAATACGTACAGTAGAGCTTAAAAAATACAATTATACGATGAAATTGTTTCCGGTCGCAAGTATATCCCACACAGTCAGTCCCCGCTAAACGTTTCCGTTCGTATGTACATCCCACACAGTCGCTCCAAGGAAAATGTTTCCGTTCACATGTACATCACACACAATTTTTCCCGTTAAATCGTTTGCGTTATTGAATGTATCACACACGGTCCGTAGAAGAAACTGTGTGGCAAAGGTTGTCCATCACACACCATTTCTATGTGGTAAACATTTGCACAAGGTGGCCTAACGCAAACAGTTTTCAAGAGAAAGGTCTGTGCGATTGTTCATTGATCCAACACGGTTTATTCCTAGAAACTATGTGCGTTGCCTGAGGTCATCCCCACGGTTTTTTCTCAACAACCATTTGCCATAGCAAAACCCAATTAGTAGCAGTACAAAAAAATACACTTCCGTGATGATACGTGTTTGTCACAGTACGTCGCGTTTTTTGTCATGCATGTACATCCATGACAAATTTATGATAGAATCAAGATAGTCATACCTGCGCTGTCGTAGAAGTGTTCCATGAAATTACCAAAATTATCATCACGGAAGTGTCCACTTCCATGACGATAAATCGCGCGTCACAGAAGTGCTTTCGTCAAGGGTGACCGACACGTGGCATCCACCGTAACGGAACACCGTTAAGCTATCGGGTCGGGTTTTGGATCCGATAACCCGTTAACAGCCCCAACCAATGGGGATTTTCCATGCGTAAAATCAGCATTGGCTGGAGGAGACACGTGTCAGGTCCGCGTTGGCATAGCTGTCACTCATCCAATGGGCGAGACGCGCCTATGATATGTTGACACGTGGACCGGCCCATCAAGTATAAATGGGCCGGCCCAACTGAAGGCCCACAAGATTTTGCGGACCATAATGGGCCGGCCCAGCTAAAGGCCCACGAGATTTTGCGGACCATAATGGCTGGCCCAGCTAAAGGCTCATAAGATTTTGCGGGCCATAATGGGCCGGCCCAGGTAAAGGCCCACAAGATTTTTGTGTGCCATAATGGGCCGGCCCAGGTGAAGGCCCACAAGATTCTTGCAGATCATAATGGGCCGGCCCAGCTAAAGGCCCATGAGATTTCGCCGACATTAATGGGCTGGCCCAGCTGTAGGCCCACAAGATTTTGAGGACCCTAGTAGGCCAGCCCATTAACTGGCTGCTATGTTTTGGGCCAAATGCCAGCCCATATTTGATCCGGTCCATTAATGGCCTGCCATGCTCCGGGCCTAATAGTGGCCCATATGAGATCCGGCCCGTTAAAAGCCTACCACGTTCTGGGCCAAATTACGGCCCAGATCAGGTCCGGCCCTTTAAGAGGCTTTGGGCTCATTTATGGCCCATATCAGATTCGGCCCGTCAACTGGACACTGTGCTTTTGGGCCCACTTGCTAAAGGCCCACTTAGTAATTCGGCCTGATATTAGTTTTGGCCTGTTAAGGGCTCGTTTAACATTTCGGCCCTATATTAATTTCGGCCTGTTAAAAGCCCGTCATATAGTAGGGCCTAACTACGGCCCGGTTTGCATCCGGCCTGCTCGCAGCCGATATCTGATTGGGCCAAACAAGGACCGAGACAATTTTGACCTGTTAAAATCCCGTGATTTGATTCGCACAATCATGGGCCGGGGTTCATTTCGGTCTGCTGCCGGCCCGTGAGATGTTCGGCACGTTTCAGGCCCAACCTACATCGTGATTGCATGACGGCCCGATTATGTGCCGTAATTTTACGATTTGGCCGGTTAACTGCGAAGACAGGATATATATAGTAAAATAACTATGGCATCGTGAATAAGAAAAAACCTAGACTATACAATAAAGAAATTATGGCATATTACATCCACTGGGCATCAAAGTTCGCCACTATGATAATAAAGCACAAGCAGACAGCAGATTACATACACTGGGCATCAAAGATTGCCACCAGTGCAAATAAACACGCCGACAAAATAATATACAAAACCGACAGCACTTCAATAGAGTTCAAGAAAGGTTAGCCCTGCTGGGGAGCTGCAGCACAAGCAGCTGAGCAAGATGATGAGACTTTGCTTGTTCAACACTTATATCTTCCTCACTCTGAAAGATAAACAAGCAGACAGATGACAGGTTTTGCACATAAAAGTATCAGTGCTAACAATTCATCACATTTCTTACTGACGAATAAAGTGACACAGTTTAAAATTGCATTAACACAATATGGTATTGTTCAGGTCAAGACATGGCAGTAAATGACATTGTGAAGGAGTTGGCAGCTTCACGACACCACTGGATTACAGATCAAGAACTCATAAGTATCAATGGTTAGTGTGTTGTCAATTTATACCAATTCGGATTGGCAAATAAAGAGACGGTTTAAATAATAGTAGAATGATATGACATTGTTCATAGTTAAGACATTGCAGAATATGACATTGTGTTGTAGTGGGTAGGTTCACCACACCACTGGATTACAGATGAAGAACAAAAGCATACATGCATTGCAAAATAAGTTCACTTGCTCTGTATAGTTTAATTTACATGGTATGAAGAAGGAACTTGGTTGTACAACTGAAAACTTAAATTGAGAAAGGACAAACTTTTGTTTATGAACTACATAATAAACTTAAAACAAGCAATTTGATGCAAACACCAAAAATAAACAGCTGTTGTAGTCATGCCTAACCAAATATATACAACAAAGTTTGAAGGCTTGAGATGGACAAACTTACATTATTGGTGAAGACAGGCTCTATAAAGGCCTTGTCCATGCTGATGGGGGGGGCAATTTAAGAAGTTTACCACAGAATCTTCTTCAAAAGCATTGCCTTTATTCTACATTTTGTTAAGAGTAAATATAGATGTGATAATATACGAAAAAATGGAGAATATTTAAGATAAGATGAAGAGTGATGCTACATAACCAAGTAGCTATAAATGTAAGTGCAGCGATACAGGCAAAAGGTACAACCAAGAGCAATGCACAGTTAAACTTCTTCAGTACCAACCTTAGGGTAAAAGTAAATATAGATCTGATGTGTAGAAAATGGAGGGCAAAGGAAAATAAGCTGCAGAGTGATGGTACATGAACAACTACCTGTCATTATAAGTACACTGATAAAGGATAGCATGTACTTACAAGAACAATGCAGAGCTAAAAAAACATTGGCATTGGATATATTCTACACTAATGTAACCATTCATACAGATCAGATAATTTGGAGCGAGCAATTGATAAACAAGCTATCATGCATACTGCTGTCACATAATGAACCAGATATGTATGCAAGTACAGTGATACAGGACAACAGGTACTAACAAGAGCAAAGCAGTAGGCAGCATATTTGCGATATCATGTCGTTCTTGTCAAAACCGGAATTCTTCTTCGAGCAGATTTCCTGCAAAAAAGACCCATAAGACACATACGGAAAAGTAGAAGTTCAAATTGTCATGTGATTTCATAGACAGTACCTCATCCTGGGAACGAGACCAGTGCATAACAAGGTTTTTCCATTCAATGTCTTCTAAATTTAGCACAGGAGACTTCACCGGAAATTCGTTTATAGACTTGCCATCAAAGTGTGATTTCCTCAGGTAACACCGATACTGCTGCAATGCTTCCTTGAAAAGCACAAGAAAGCTTTGCTCGTCATGACTATCCAGATTGACCCTCGCCTAGTTACAACAATGTAATGTAAATCATTGATGTGTTCAATCAGCAGAAAATAGGAAAATAATAACCATGAATAATAGCACTTACACGTAAGTTGGACAGGAAGATGTGAAAATGGTGTTTGTCTTCACAATAATCTTTCCATGATGGGAATATATGCACGTAGTCCCTAACAACATTGAAAGCATTGTCTTTTAAACTGGGAATAAATGGAACGGGGTTCCAATCTCCAGGAATTGGCCGTCTCTGCAGTTGGGATAGGTCTTCGGCCGGTGGACTTGCTGTACTTTTTGCTGGAGTGGGATTGTTCTGTGGTACAGCTGGTGCTATGGCAAATGAAATCAGTATACCTTTTGCTAGAGTACAGGTCCTGTGTGGTGGGGCTAGTGGTGTGGCCAGTGAAGTATGGGTACAGTCTACTGGAGTCGGTCCTACATTTTGTGTCACTGGTTGTACATCCAATATAAGTGGGGTGCTGTCTGATTTCTCCGCCACCACCACGTTTTTCAAGGACTTTGATGGTGCTCCTTCAGGTTCGGCAATCACCCTCTTCCTTTTTGATGTCTGATGCACAAGAACAACATTTGAGTGGAAAAAATGGTATGATGACAGATGGAATATGTATTGATAATGGATGGGCATGGCATCTCGACATATATGATGAGTAAACTAAGCAGATGGCGGTGCAACAAAGTAGAAGAAATGAAAGACAACATATGCAAGATACTCGCAATCAATAAAACATTGCCAAATTAGAACAGGCACCTTGATGGGTGAACAGGACAGGCCATCTGCCTTTGACTCCTCGAGGTTAGAATAGTCATTAGGATCATATTATGAACAAGAATCAACAGGTGGGGAGCGTATGAGTTTCATTGCATCCAGAATGGCACTCAATGTCTTGGTGCCAATTTCGTAAGTCATTGCAGTGTTTAGCTTCAAGAGTGGACTGCTGCTAGTGCGACACAAAGCAGCTACACAGATTATAGTGTAGATATAACGGGTAAACCTTAAGCATCAGAGTAAAATCAACAAAGTGGAACTTGCTGGAATATATGTGCTAGTATTGCCGGTACAGCTAGAAAGGCTTCGGATACCAGCTCTCTTCAAGTGAAGGTGCGGTACTGTTAATATCAATGTAACTCTCAAAGGCGACACAGCTCCCCGCATTTCCTTGCTATTCTTATAGGATTCAAGTGGGCAGGCCACTACAAATGATATTCCTATGTTTACAAGATCCTACGAATCAAAGAGGCTCAAAGTGTCCATCACAACCGATCGTATAGACCTCTACAATGCAAATGTCCCTGCTCATCTTCAGTACAAGGAACATATTGTACTACTATCATACTCCCTCCGTTCCAAAATATAAGTCTTGGTAGAGATTTCCACTATGGATCACATATAGATGTATCCAGATACATTTTAGAGTGTAGATTCACTCATTTTGCTCCATATGTAGTCCATGGTGGAATATATACAAAGACTTGTATTTAGGAATGGAGAGAGTACATATTAAAGAAGAACGGAAGAGGAACATGGTAAAGAAGAGCAAGCAGATTTTGGATAATAAAATGTTGGTTGCGCAGTGCCCACACATGATGAACCAGAGCGCATTAAGAATGCAACTCATAGCTGTCTCTCGACCATTTCAGGTGGTTGGATGAAGATCCTACGTCTCCTAACCCTTCTTCTTCCTCATCTCCGATTCTTCCCATACAAAACACCGCACGGGCCACCGGCCGGACCACCGGCCCCCACCGCCCATGTTCCTCCGCCAGCCCCACAGCCCACCACCGCCCCAACCCCCACCCGCGTCGAGTTTCTTCGTTTGGCGAGGCCCCACAACCACCCGAGCCCCTTCGATCGCACCGGCGAACTCCGGCGAGCTCTGAAAAATCGACTGACCCAATTTTGAAATTTAGTCTACTGTGATTTAACTAGTGTGGAATATAAAAGGGGAAAACCATAAGCATTGGGAGTATAGTGTTGAGCGTGCCATGGTGGATCTGAAGGTGCAAACCGGACAAAGGCAACTTCACAACCAAGACAAGAAATTAGAGTAAAGCAGTGGCGATCTATTTTCTTGCTGTGATAAATAAGTTGAGCAGATACAAAAGAGTACCGCCTCTGGTGCGGTGCCGTGTACGCATCTGCTGAGAATTTGATGGTACTGCGGTAGCGATGGCTGTCGGTGGCGTGGAAGCAGATCTAGGAGGGTAGACGGTGGCGGCGGGGTGCGGTGGACGACATGGTCGTAGGAGCGGCGCCGGCAAGGTGAACGACGGCGGGGATGAAGCGAGAGGACGGGATGCAAGGATCCCGGTCCGAAGCCGTGGATGAGAGAGGTCGATCTCTTGTAATGGACGGCGGCATCGGGGTATCAGCTCCGGCATGGTGGAGGAGGACGACAGTGGATGGGGTGGCGGACGGCGGCGGACGGAGGAGGGTGGGGTGGAGAGGGTGTTTTGGCGCCCACGGAGTACGAATGGGGAAAGGGAGGTAGAGAAGAAGGGGGGAACCATGTATTCAGGGCGCGCTTGTCTCAGATGCGAGGAAATTTACAAACTTAGCGCCCGTTTCAAATTTCTACTATCACAGCAACATTAGTCGGTTGGGGATAGGACGGTAATCTCGCATACACCGAATATTTGCCGACGAGAGTTTGTTTTTGGCCCCCACCGTGTATGAATATGAATCAGGGAGGGAGTCGATTTCGGCCGAGGACACACTGTGTTTTGGCGCCCATCGTGTATGAATCCGGGTGAGAGGTGGTTACGTCACGTTTGGGTGAAATTACAAACCTACCCCTATCGAAACCTATAGAAATCTAGCAGATAGGCTTTGCGTGGCAGGGATAGGCAGTAGTGATTTCCATCTCACAGATTTTGGTTTCGGGCGGTTACTGCGAATTTCCCCGCTTCGTTCAATTTGGTAGAGTGCACGTTTACCATGCCAACTCAATTCGAATCCTGTTTGTATTCTATTTTTTTCGGGAGGGATACATTTTCAATTGGAATTACATTCTATATACATCATTTTTATATATACTTTCAAAAGCACAACAAAGAATTCTGCTCCTTTATATGTATAATATGATTTACAAATACAACGGTCTCGAAATCTTAAGGTTGAATTCGAAAAAATTTAACCAAATTATGTTCTACTAAAATGTATGCATCAGTAATATCTACATATTAAATAACATAGATGTGCGTGAATTCATATGAATATGCATGTTTGATAGATCAATTTTGCTTCGAGTATGGATTACATGTATCATCATCTCGAATTCAAATATTTGAATCCCTTTTTTGTTCACTCCTTTCACGCCCATCTCTCTCGCACGCATGCTCCTTCAGGTAGCTATCACTCTCTTTTCTCCAGCTCACCCGCACGCTCACTTCATGTTTCTCCTATCCTCGCAAACATGGTCTCTCGACGTCTCCCTTGAGAAGTGTCACACTCTCCCTATCATTATACATTACATGGTTTTCATTATCTCTCACGTCTCTACTGTTCTCTGGTATCACTCAGTACGTAAGCTTTCTTTTTCACCGCCACACACATAGTCTCCACTCATCTTTCACTTTGTCTTTCTCTCTATGGGATTCTCTCACACACCCTATATGTCTCTACATATGACTCATACCACTAAAATTACTCTCTCTCTCTCTCTCCTGTAGACACAACATTTGTTGTGGTCTCCTTTCCATCTCCATCCCAGACTGACATTATTCATTTGTTTACCGATCGGACAACCCTGACTACCGTCTCCTCTCTCTCTCACAGACACACACACACAACTCCTGCTTCCACTCCCCTTCCCGACTACCGTCTCTCTCACACACACAAAAAACTCTCGCTTTTGCACCCCGACTCGTATTTCTCTCACAAACATTTATCGACTAGCTAGCCTCTAGATAGGTTTATACACCCGCACACTCGTGCTTCCACCATCGCATACATGTCTCTCTCCCGCTCCTTGTATCTATGTAGATTTTTCTTCCCTTCTTGAGACACACCCTCTCGATCGTGCACACACACACTATCGCCTCATTTTAAGCTGATACCTATCGCACACACACTCCTTGTGTCTTTGTCACACATGCACTCCGTCCTCCTCCACTCTCCCTCTCTCTCACACACACATGGGCTTTGTGCAACAACTAGCAAGATGCACATGCATTGCACGGAACATCAAGATGCATTTGTACGAGTAGTTTATCTTGTGGGGGGAAAGGATGAACGAGGGAAGGCCTTATTTGCAAATGTGGAGAGGGGTGTGGGTATCTTTTTGCAAAATTGCCATAGTTTCCTTCCTATCCGTCAGATATAGATCGGACGGCCTATATTGCAGGATGGTAGGCACACGATCATCACCGACAATGCTTTTTATAAGAGTAGGGATAAAAAATAGAGTTGGTGATGATGGTGGGCCTGCCATCCTGCAATGTAGGCCGTCCAATTTATATCTGACGGATAGGAAGGAAAATATGGCAATTTACCCGCACTCTTCACCACATTTGCAGATAAGGCCTTCTGTCCTTCATCCTTTTCTCCCACAAGATATTGATGTTCCGTGCAATGCACGGGCATCTTGCTAGTAAGAGTAGAAATTAGACATATACCACTTCTCAAATCTTGAAACCAACAACATTCCTCCCTTATCTCATCAAAACCGCCAAATGAATATATTTTGAGTGAAACATAACATATTTTTAGTGATATACGTATTTCAAAACTAGACTTTTTTCTATCAAATCGGTGAATATGTATTAATCTACTTTGATCGTGTGGCAAAGCATTGGCACATTGCTAGTAGTTATTATAATTTTTTGGACACCAGACAAACGGTGGAGTACATATACAAAGAGAAGAGGCGCACGCACGCAGTCGGCCTCTCGCTGTCTCGCACACATGAGTGTTACGTAAAGGCGACATTAACAAATAAACCCTAAAACCCTAGGTGCACGATTGCTGCATTCGCGGGTACCGGGTACGTGGTGGAGCACCTTTGTAGGAATAGTCAGCTAAGCATGCCTCCTCGCTGCATAATTGCTCTGACACGGACGCGACCTTTCATAGCGCAGGAACTGAACCGGCGCGCCGGCCAAGAGGGCCGCACTCGCTGCAGGCCCGGCTGAGCACGCCTCCTCGCCGCGTGCCCGCGTGCAACCAGCTTAAGACTGCCATGCCTGCCTTCATTGAATCCGCGCGTGTGCCGGCAACACGTCCTTCCGCGAGCCGGCAGGCATTTTAGAACACAAAAAATGACTAAAATATAATTAATTTACGCATGGTCTTGACTTGTTCTGCTCGCACTGGTAGCAGGAACTAGTAGAGGATTTTCTTTATTTATACTCTCCACACATTTTTTGGCTTTGAAGTGAATCATGGTTGTGGACATTATGTATGAATGTGCAGATATCTATGAACATGAGTTTGATGTGGAAGTTGAACTTGGAATGTCGGGCTTGCGCATGAACTATACCATGTCCAATGCTTCATTTGTTATTGTTTGGAAAGTAATTGCTGCTATTACATGACCCGAAAAAAATACATTTTGTGCCACATCAGTAGATGCACGGACATCACAACAGGCATGCTGACTGGATAAACATTTGAACCTAGCTATTATGAAGGAAATTTTGTATTGACAACAGTTTTAGATAGCAGGAGACGCCTAGCCTGCTCTGCCTCTGCTAGCTTATTTCTGGCTTCTTCCATCTCTTCTTTGGCTTGGGTAAAGAGAGCATCTAATTGCTCTTTTCGCTTCTTCAGGAACTCAGCTACATTCTCAAGGGCTGCTACACGCTTTCTTTCAGCCTTTACTAATGCCACGAGGACACGAACAACTGACGACTCCACCTGGCTTGTGTGTAATCCAGCATCATCTGGGAATTTGCACCTTGTGTCTAATCCAACATCATTAGGGAACTGGCACCTTGTGTGTAATCCAGCCTCATTTTGGAAACATGATCTCGAGGTTAACCATGCTTCCCTCCTCATAGGAACTGCATCCTGACATGAAGTTACTTCTTTTTTAGATCAATACTCAGAGCAACCCAGATCCATTTAGTAGAAGCCAGATAAACAGAACTTGGAGAAGTGAATTCAGAAGGAAAAAAATAAAAACAGACTACAAGGTGAGAACACCCACTTCCTACATCAAGCTAAAAACGAAAGCATTAGGATGATTAAGACTCTTTTTATTACACATTGAAGAACACCACGCTTAAGAGAAACAAAAACTACAACATATACATATCGAAGAACACGAGGCTACACGAAAGTAATTGAAAGGGTGTTACTTACCAAAGCTTGTTTTACAAGTTCGGTGCAGCTCCTCTTTAACTTGCCACGCTCCTTGAAGATGTCCCGAATATCCCGTGTTTGGTCTTCATTGCTCCTCTGCATGTTCGCACTCGTGGTTTTAAAATCTCAACATGGCAAGAAAAATATAGTACTAGTAATACTCGCGCATCTTGTGGGCAACATTAAAGCACTCGTCTGCCATGTTAGAGCATCTCCAACAGAATCGCAACGCGCGACGCTTTAAAAATCTCAACATGCTATCTCTACTCTCTTCTCTACTGTTATATTTATTTTATATCTAATATTTAATATTTATCTCTACTACCTTTATTGTCTACTTTTTTTCTCTATACTTTTTTTCTTGCAATATAGGCCGTCCAATTTATATCTGACAGATAGGAAGGAAACAAATGGGAATTTTGCAAAAAGATACCCATACCCCTCTCCAGATTTGCAAATAAGGCCTTCCCTCGTTCATCCTTTTCTCCCACAAGATAGACTACTCATACAAATGCATCTTGATGCGTGCAATGCATGGGCATCTTGCTAGTTCTAAAAACCTTTCCATCATTTGCCACACTACTGGTTGCAGATGAAAAACCTACCCAAGCACAGCACGATACAGGAGCGATGAGGTAGATGTGTTGCGGTGGACGAGTGCGCCGATGTAAAGGGGAGGAGCACGAAGGATGCGGTGCCGTGGAGAAGTCTATTTTGCGGTGGGGATAGAAAATGGGGAGTATTCAGGTGTACTACTCTGGGTGCCGGGGTGGGGTTGGCTGGGTAGGGTGAACTTGAAGTTACGAAAACAGCCCCCTACCAAGCGTCATCCGTAGGCCTGTTCCGAAGGCTATGATGGTAACTTCCCACTGCTCGAATCAGGGTCGCGGGAGATTTTCCCGCCGACCTCAAAATTTTGTGACACTGTACTCCCTATGTGGCGTGTTGAGTGATTCGGCTAAGCAACTAGCGAGTAGTAGTAGTAAACTCCGCATATTAGGTTTGACCAAAGTCAAACTTCCTAAAGTTTGACCAAGTTTATAGAAAAATATAAATATTTACCATAACAAATATGTGTGATGTGAAAGTACATTCAATAATGAATCTAACGGTATTTATTTGTTATTGTATATGTTAATATTTTTTGTTATAAGCTTTCTGAGAGTTTACAAAACTTGACTTTGACCAATGCTAATACACGGACTTAAAAAACGGAGGGAGTACACATTTGTTTTCTTAGTTTGTAGTGAACTAATCATTTGTTGAAATTGTGAAATAAATATATTAGGCTTTTGACTTCGAATGTAATGGTCTATACTATTCAATAGTTACAATCATTGTCGAATCCCAAGATGTATACAAGGTCTATAGTACTTCACAACATGCTAAAACTCACATAATCCCAGTCAAATGAGAATCTAAATGCATTTCATAGTTATTACTTTGTACGATGCAACAAAAACAACCATAACTCTACATCAGCCATTATAGAAGCAACATTTTGACATATCCCAATGTGTGAATGAAACGTGCAGAGAGAGCTTTTGAAGATGGAGCAGATAGGGTGGGAAAGATTGTACGTATGTGGACGAGAGAGTAGGAGACAAACCTAACGAGACAGAGAGAGAGAGAGAGAGAGAGAGAGAGAAAGAGAGGAAGAAGTTAGGTTTGTGAGAAAGATGGATACATGTAATATACATGAGATGCGTGTGTATCTGGATTCTATATACGTGGAAGGAGAAGAGACACCATGTTTGATGAGAGAGCTGGAAAAACATGGACGAGAGGGGAAGGATCTCGTGGGTTGAGGGATTGACAATTTTGTGCGGGGGAGACAGGGATTGGTAATTTTGTGCAAGAGAGAGAGAGAGGGCAGGGGAGGAGTCAGTCAGCCGTCGTCACATCACCCTGCTTCCAAATGACCCCGCATTCTATAGCGTAGTGTGGTCGCCGTCTTTGATCTGCTCGATGCCCTCTTTGAAGATTGAGGTGTTGGGCATGTTGGGGTGCAAAGAAGCACAAGCGAGAGTGGTCCCCGTATAACCTTGGATGGTGATGAATTGTGTGCTCGGGAGAGTGTGTGTGTGTTGTGCTATGTGTGTCTCTCTCTATGTGTGTGTGTGTGTGTGTGTGTGTGTGTCAGATATTGAGAGAAAACAAACCTAAGGAGAGAAATGGGTATTCACGAAGAGATTGTGCGGGCCTTAGGTGGGCAGGGGCCGGGTGAGGGTGTCAAAATGTGTGTGTTGATGCATGTGTTGCATGCGACCGTGCGAGGGACGGACGAATCGAGAGAGATGGTTGTTGTGTTACGGATGCTCCTCTCTCTGTCTCTCTCTCTCCCTCTCTCTCTCTCACACACACACACACAAGTAAGGCCCTGTTTGGTTCCAAATAAGTCACCAACTTATAAGTCGAAAAGTGCAAAAAGTGACTTATTTTGCCAAACGGACCCAACTTATAAGTCACCCCAACTTATAAGTCATAAGTTGCTCCACCCCAACTTAAAACTTATAAGTGACCCCTTTTTACGTGGGTCCCATCACCTTTACATTAAAAAACAAGGTGGGAAGGTGTTGTCAGGTGACTTATAAGTCAGATGACAACCAAACAGGCGTGACTTAGAAGTCACTGATTTTAAGTCACCTGACTTATAAGTCAGGTGACTTATTGGAACCAAACATGCCCTAAACTAGAAGACCGTTCTCTCATGTATACAGAACGTATCGGCATCTGTCTATGTCTCACTCATGCATGATCATTTGCACATTCACACCTCTCTATGTCTGTATCACACGCACACCGTCTCCACATTGCCTTTCTGCCACAACACACATATGGACACATACACACGTTGTCTCTCAGTCACACACACAAAATCAGTATTAAAAAAAACTAGGGCGCACCTAAAACGTCCAAATCCAAATAAACATGAACTGGAGCTAAATTCAAATATATGGAAATATTGCAGCGTCAAGAACTTTCACAGGAAAAAAAGTTGAGTAATATTCGAGGATTGTTTTCACACACAAAAAAAGGTTCGGTGGATGTCCTTCGAGCGTGACACGGTGACGCACCGTTCGATTGACCGCACGGCCACGGTTCACGCACTTGCATAGAATTCCATATCGTGGCTGTTGTACTAACTAATAAAAGCGCTGCCTAAGTCTAATGTTTACGTGTACTAGTACGGTTTTGTTTTAAGTTTGACCAACCTTATATATATGAAAATAAAGTAAGCTCCCACACGCGCACTCATCAATATGCCGCCACCGTCGTTGCGCATGCCGGCACCCGCCTGCTTCGGCCAACAATTTCTTGCCCATCACCGCCGTGTCGCCGCCATCCCTGTGCCATGAAGCCGAAGGCTCGCCCGCTCACGTCGTCTGCAGTCCCTCCTCGCGATGCCGCCGCGCTGCCAAGCACACGAGCAGCTGGTGGAGCCGCGTCTATGAACGAAGCGTATGAAGAGGAGGACGAGCGCGTGCTCCAGCACACCGGCGAGGAGGAACTACCGTGTCATTGTCGTCTCCGCCCGCTCGAAGGAGGCGCGCATGGTGGCTGTTGTGACAGAAGCCGGTCGCGCGCGCATCGAGCCCGCAAACCGGGTGCTGACGTGGAATCTACCTTCAAGACCTTGAATGCCACGTGAATCCTGCAATCTGAAGGAGCAATTTGGGCCAGTCGACTCATGTGAGCCGTTTGATGCAACATGGATGGCTAGAAGGGCTTCTTCCACCTCTTATGTCGTCTTCTTCCTTCGCTCCGTCGAACATCTTTCACAAATCGACTGACCCAAATTATACTACTCGTACGAACGTATTAAGTATAGTAGGAACACGAAGATACGAGCAGTAGTACAAACTGCAAGAAGAACAGTAGTAAGACATAGTACTAGTACTAAAGAGTTCAAATAACGAGAAAGAACATAAACATAGTTCTGCTGGGGCCTCAGCACAACACACCCTTGACAATAAACTAAGCAACTAGTCCGCTTGACACTGCAGTAGAACCAGCATGAGCGACGGCACTACCACCTACTTGGAGTCCGAGTCCACGTCCTTGACTTCGTCCTCGTCCCTCTTCCTCTTCCTCTTCGCCGACGCTTCTTTGCTTGAACCGGACACTGGGCTCTGCTTCTTCATCCAACCCTTGTAGATATTTAAACAAAGGCAGGCATCCATTGCTACGTACAGGATGTGATCTTCATCTAATGTCTTCGACTCCCATGCATGATGAAACTCGTGATGAGGTTTCTTCAGTTTAGCGTACGAAGAATCAATCATGGCTGCTGCCAGGGTCAGCATTGAAGGTTGAGAGGAGGACACCAGGCTTGCCTTCTGGCGATCGAAGGGATGGCCTACAACGAGACCTATCTGACGCAGGACATCCTTGTCGTTCTTAAAGCCTACAGTAACGAATTTCACTCTTTTGTCCTTTAGGAAGTTCTTAAAATCCTGGCACTCAACATCGGCATGGCATATGTGGTAGACCAAGCAAACGTTATGTACACAAACCTGGATCACGGCGGGCTTCTTCCTCTCTTCGTCCTTTAGATCCTTCTCTCTTCCCAGGACTGTAGTGTACTCAACATCTAGCCCAGCGACCCACTCATCTGTTGAACTATTGAACATGCGTAGGAAGCGAGCAAGCCATGCTTTCATCATCTCGGATCCATGTGTGTAGATGACGATGAACTGATTGCCAGTGATGGCTCCAACCTGGTACTCAGCGGCGACCATGGAGATTTGGGAGGCCATGGATTTTGGAGGAGGGTTAGGAGAAGTTAAACTGTTGTACCCCGCAAAAAAAACTGTGAGCAAACTAATGTGAAAGGACGGGACGACTGGGAGCGAATTGTTGTAAGGTAGAAGACAAGGACGAGTAGGGCGTGCGAACGACGTGGGGTTGCTGGCTTTCCCGGTGGATAAACGGCTGCAAGCCCCCAAAGAGTTCTCGAGAACTATGCGGGACCCATTAGATGTCATGTCTACTAGACCCATATTGTAGGCCTGACGGTATAGCTTCTGCCTGTTCGCAAGCCATGCCGGCGCGTGCATGTAACTTCACTTCATTCCGTCAAACATCGCACCTCCCACGACCTTCGCCTCCCTCGCGCGGTCGCGCCCTTTGAGACTTCGACTGGCTATAAATGAGCAAAAAAAATTGCCTTTTTTTAGACAAGCAATTTTTTTTGCCTACTCCGCATGGATGATACTCCCTCTGGTCCTTTTTACTCCCGTCAACCGTTTGCAAAGTGTTTGACCAAATTTATACTTTTTTGAACACCACCTTATATTAATTAACCAGCCACACCAGTACACTCATTTGATACAATATTCACCACACAGGGCGGTACGTTATTTACAGGAATACCATCTAATCTATTGTCAAAGCTACACTTAGCGATTAAGTGTGCCACCTTATTGGTCGAACGACTAATCTTTGACAATTGAAGATTATTGATCAACTTCGAGATGCTCAACACTTTCATCTTCAGGTCACGCATAGCAGACCTGTCATAGTCCCCCGATGCAAGAGACGCTACCACAAAAGTGCAACCAGTCTCTAAAATTACAGGATTATGAAGAGAAATACCTACGTAGAGACAGGCAATGCAAGCCCTAATGTCACATCCCTGGTCCTGTTATGCACTAGGCTAGACCTCATGTGAGCATCATGTTTTAATTCAAATGAAATTTGAATTGAGGGATTTTCAAAGCCTCAGAAACTTTCTAAAAATGATCAACATTAAAATCTTCTCAAAGAAGTCCAAGAAAATGTTCCTCTTAGTCTCTGAAAATATTGCAAAGAGGTAAAACTCAAAACAATATTTTTGGTATCTCAGAGTTAATTATTTTGGGCCTTTGAATTAAATAAATAACTATTTGCATTGGATATATATTTCTTAATTAATTAATATATGTCCAATAATTCTGATCTTTGATGAAGGGCTTTGGAATAATCCTACTAGTCCCTACCATAATTATCAGAAGCAATAAAAATGATTTAGTGTCTAAAACTAAATCAAAACAAACTACAGAAAATAGAAAACAGAATTAAATAGAAATAAAAGAGAGAGAGAGAAGGAACTTACCTAACGCTTACCTGAGGCCCACTCACCTGTGCGGCCTGCTGCAGAAGCCGGCCCAGCCCATCTCCACTCCCCCCTGTCGTCTTCCTCGCGCCAGTAGGCAGTGCGCGTGGCCGACGCACGCCGGCACGCGCTCGGCCACCTCCTGCCTCCCTGCTTGCCTCCGCTACTCCCTGGAGACGCCACGTGGCCCCCTCGACCCTCTCTCACTCTCCCGTGTCTCTCCCTCCGTCCCTATCCCCCTCTGCTCCCTCTCCCTTCTGCGACCGAACGGAGCCCGTCGCCGCCGACCAGCGCTCGCGCGGCCGCAGCCGTCCCGAAGCCTCTCCGACACGCCCTCGAGCTCCGCCGGTCCTCCCTCGTCCTCCTCGTCGTCTCACGCGACCAGAAGAGCCCCGGAACGCCGCCCCCGATGTTTTCCCCCTCCTCGGCCACCGGAGATCCGCCTCGCCGTCCCGCTCGCTCCGACGCTTCCCCGGCCCCGTCGTCTGCACCGGCCAACTCCCCATGAGCTCCTCTTCCTTCTCCCCCTTTCCGTTCTCTCGTTTGCACGCCGTAGTTGCCGCCTTGCCAACGACCGAAAACCGCCGCCGCCCGCGCTCGTCGCCGGCGAAGCCTCGGTGACCTTTTGGTCCCGTGCGTGCGCCCGTTGCGCTCGCAATGTTCCGTAGAGCAGAACTAGCGTGACAGCCGGCTCATTTGCAAGCCGCAGCACCAACCCCGCACCCACCCGTAGCTCCGGCCGCTGCCACGAGCTCGACTCCGGCAAGCATGATCCACCCCAGACCCTCCCATTTGGCTCTCTGGATGCGCAAGAGCGAGGGCTATGCCCTGGTGCCCTCAGCGCGCGAATCCGATGCCCTAGCGCAAGTCCGGCGTGCCCCCGCCGTGCTCTGTGGTCGTCGCCGGCAAAACTCCGGCGGGAGCTGACGTGGCTCCGTCATTAGGAGCTAACCCAACTAACTAAACAACCTACAGCCACTGACAGTAGGCCCCACCCCTGGTCAACCCCCAGTCAGCGCTGGGTTTGACTGGGATTAGTTCCTGTGTCACTGACGTGTGGACCCCGCACGTCAGGTTTGACCTGGACCTGGCCGTTGACTCGCTGACGTCATGCTGGCGTCAGGCTGACGCAGTTAAATCATTTTCTGGATTTATTATTATTCAGGAAATTCTAGAAAATTGTATAAACTTCTAAAAATCATAGAAATTCAACCGTAACTCCAAATTAAATAAATTATATATGAAAAATTATCAGAAAAATCCAATCTATCCATCTGTACCATTTTCATGCATGTTAGAACAACTTATGGCCACTGTTTTGGACAAAACAAATAAAGGGCATTTAAATAATCATATATGGAGTTTGAGTTTGAATCATGTATTCAAACCAACTTCATTTAAACCATAGCTAGGTGCATTAGCCCAAAACACATTCATATTGCCATGTCATAGCATGCATCATATTGTGCATTGCATTGATCGTGTTTCCTCTGTGTTTGCCGGTGTTGTTCCCCCTCGATAGACGTTGTACCGATGATGTGATCGTTGACACTGATGAAGACTCAATGTTATCTTCAGAAGTGCCAGGCAAGCAAAACCCCCTTGTTCATTCCGATAAAATCCCACTCTCTCGCTCTGCTCTCTTTTACTGCATTAGGACAACAACGACATATTTGTTACTTGCTGCGGTAGTTGAACCCCTTTATCCTCTGCATGACCTGTCATTGCCACAGTAAATAGATGAAACCCACTAGCATGAGTAGGAGTTCTTTGAGCCCTGTTGTGCCTACTCATTCATGCTTGTTTGTCATGCCTGCTACTGCTTAGAGTTGAGTCAGGTCTGATTCATCGGGGATGAATCAGAGGCGTGTGAACATGTCCTACTGTGTGTGAGCTAAGTGTGTGAACACGATTTGGTAAAGGTAGCGGTGAGAGGCCATGTAGGAGTACATGGTGGGTTGTCTCATTGCAGCCGTCCTCAGGAACTGAGTTCTGTGTTTGTGATCCATGACCAGCTACTACCACACATTGGAATGCTTAAGTGCCCCTCTCGACTTATTAATCAACTTGATCTCTGTCCAGGAGTTGCAACTAGTTTCTGGTGTTTGTAGGTAGTGTTAGTAGTCTACCAAGTGGCACCCGGTACAGGTGGGCGTGGGACAGACTAGGCACAGTGGCACGGTGTACCAAGTGGCACCCGGATGGTGGGCTTGGGAACCCTGCTCACATCGTTTGGGGCCGTGAGCGACACCCCGGCCGGATCTCCTTGCGGATGGAACCCGAATAGGCGATAAACCTGGACTAGAGACTTGTTCGGTTAGTCAGGTCATGGCCGACTCCCTCGCCCGGCTTCCGCTTGAAGGTTGCCGAGGTACATGACGTGTACAGGGCGATAAGTGGCGAGAGCGTGTGTGAAGAAGTACACCCCTGCAGGGTTAACATCATCTATTCGAATAGCCGGATTCCTCGGATATGGAAACTTGGACCCCTTGTACAGTTCATAGACAAGTGAAAGTGGATACTCTAAAATACGCAAGATAAGCGTGAGTGCTATGGATGGCGTTCTCGTAGGGAGACGGGAGCGGTTCCATGGTGGTGTATTGGTTGGTGAATATGTGGACTCGTGTGCGCCACCTCAAAAGAGTTACTTGCAGTCGTAGTTTAGGATAGCCACCGAGTCAAAGCTGGCTTGCTGCAGTTAAACCCCACCATCCCCTTTGTTGATAATGATGCATATGTAGATGGTTCTGATGTAAGTCTTGCTGGGTACATTTGTACTCACGTTTGCCTATTTTATGTTTTTGCAGAGAGACTTCAGTCTCACTAGTAGTTCCGCTTGGACTTCGATGTTTAGCTTGTTACCTCAGCTACGATCTTGTGCCCTCGGCAGGATCTGGTAGATAGTCAGGCTTTCAGCCTTTTTCATTTATAGATGTCTGTACTCAGACGTGATAGCTTCCGCTTGTGTTTTGACTTGTATGCTCTGAATGTTGGGTCATGAGACCTATGTTTGTAATATCTCGCTCCTCGGAGCCTATTGAATAAATACTTGAGTCGTAGAGTCATGTTGTGATGCCATGTTGTATTTGCACATATCGAGCATATTGTGTGTATGTTATTGAAATGCTTGGTATGTGTGGGATCTGACTATCTAGTTGTTTATCCTTAGTAGCCTCTCTTACCGGGAAATGTCTCCTAGTGTTTCCACCGAGCCATGGTAGCTTGCTACTGCTCCGGAACATTTAGGCTGGCCGGCATGTGTCCTTCTTCGTTCCTGTGTCTGTCCCCACGGGGAAATGTCACGCGAGGAATTCCGGAGTCCTGTTAGCCCGCTACAGCCCGGTTCACCGGAGTCCTGCTAGCCCAGTGCTACAGCCTGGATTCACTCGCTGATGGCCGACACGTTCGATGCTGGGTCATGGATGCCTGTCCCTGTAAGTTTGTGCCACTTTGGGTTCACGACTAGCCATGTCAGCCCGGGCTCCTTATCATATGGATGCTAGCGACACTATCATATACGTGTGCCAAAAGACGCAAACGGTCCGGGGCAAAGGTAAGGCGACACCCATGGGAATACCGTGCGTGAGGCCGCAAAGTGATATGAGGTGTTACATGCTAGACCGATGTGGCATTGAGTCGGGGTCCTGACAGCTTTGGTATCAGAGCTTGACTGCCTGTAGGATTACCAAGCCAAACTGGTCGAAGTTGAGTCTAGAAATTCTTTAGTTATATAAGGGAATTGATTGTGGGATGGAACGTAAGGCTCTTTTTACTCCTTTACCTCATGCCCTTCTGATCTGAGTCATCTTATCTTTCCTACGGGGTTAAGGAACTAGGCTATCTCTTCTTTCTATCAGGATCACGTGTTACTAATCTGCAGACTTGTAGGATTGATGGTTCTAAGCTTGAGTTCAGTTCCTACTACTTCTGTATGTTATCTGTTGATCTCGAAACCTTGATATTGTGCTTCTGAGTGGTTATGCCACCATTTTGTGAATGTCTCAAATCTTTTCTGAGCATTTACAGCCGTTATGTTGTCCGAGTCATCCCAGGTTTCTAAACAATCTGATGCATTTGCAAAATCCTTTCCCTCTGGTTTCGATGTTCCTTTATGCCAGCTCAATCACACTAATTGTTGAGTTGAGGTATTCTATTGCCTTGACATTCATGTTGGAGTTATTATTATGACCCTAGGTGCCTTAGGGGATCATCTAGTAGTCTAGCCATGTTTTGTGTTCCCAGCGTGATGATTCTGGCCTTTATTCTCGAAAGCATCCCGTGATGCCACTTAGTAGTAGGTATTCTACTCCTGGGTTCTGAACCCGAGATTCACCCTACTTACCTCATGTTGATAGTGTTTGCTCGTTCCTTTAGGTTATTAGTAACTTTGCGATAGTCCTCGAAGTTCGTGGTATTTCCTTCTTCCAAATACTATGAACCACTTTATGGCAGATATTTATTGGATCAAAAGATCACAATTAGAGTACTCTTGAGGAGTTCTCCATTCATAAATCGTGACTCTGCCAGTCCTACCTCTCTGCATGGGTTATCCGAAAGAAACATGTTGAACTTGGTTCGGCATACTAATCTATGCATCCACAACTCAAAAAGTTATATGTTCCTTTGAGTTGTCCCTCTTTAGTTGTCTACTGACCTTCGTCTATCAATTGATAGTCAAGAGTATGCATGCATTCGTTTATCGATGCCTATTACTCTTGTGGTCCGTCAAGCCATTCTATCGCGGAATGACTAGGAGAAACAAACTCCAGTACCCCTTCCATATCCAGGATTGGGTCAAAGAAGTTGTGCTCCGCAGAACAAATTGCTAATCCAGCTTTTGCTCTGTTCTACCTTGGAGTATTACCATATTTTATATCGGGATTGTTATAGGAATTGCACACCATCCTATAAATTCTTAGTGCAGTGATACTTCCCTCCATCATTATTCATTTCTCGGTTCCCGTGTTGTTATAACCGGATTGTCGACAAGTGAATCGTGATGTGTGAAATCAATACTCCTAGCAACTTGTTGTTGGTAGTTAAAGGACGATAACCTCATTCTTAGCGTGTTGATTATTGAATCGTCACCCAAAGACTGATTGTGCTACCTAGTCCCTATTTCTGGTGCACTCTTCGACCCATGAGTTAGGAATTATCTCAAGTCCTCACTCATTTGATCATGTCGTCTTGCCCTCAAAAGCAAGATTATTCTCGAGCTTAGTAACATACAGGTGGTTCGTGACTTTGCAAATATCTTCTTGGAAGTGTTACCGGGTTGTTTCCTGACTGTTATGTTGAGCTCGTGATCAAGTTGGTTTATTCCTGTAAACCACCCCTTCTCCAAGAATCTGTGTTGGATACCCTGAGCTAGTTGGATAAGCTAAACAACAACTTGGAGAGTTGGAAGATAAAAGCTTGTCCGACTTAGTTCATGTTAAGGGATATCTTTTTGTGTGTGTGTGTGTTGAAGAAAGATGATATCTTCATCGATTGGTCCCTGTGATCAGTTGCTGGACCTATGGTCTTATCAAAAACTTTGATTTAAGTATGGGCTATCGTCAAATCAAATCAGAACCAACGATGTTCGTAATGTTGTCTTACTCGTGGCTGTCCCTCGAGCATACACCATTATATCTTTTGCTCTGACCAATACTATCACCTTGTTCACATGATGGTGGAAGTCCAGTGATATGGAAATTCCGATGAGTTGTTGTTGAGCCCATCAGTAGCATTTTGTCTCCCCCGTGATTCATGTTGAACATCAACCTAGTGTTGGAAACTTTGTAAGCAATGCCTTCGTGTTCCGTTCATGAAGCATATGTTTGGATGAAAGAAGTGACTTCCTTTGATTCACGTGCATTTGATGTAAGTTGCCGTCGTGAATTCGAGAAAGTTTGTTTCTGCTCCTCTGGAACCATCCCAAGTCAGCCATGCATGTGCGAAGTATTCTATGGTCTGATAGACTGATCATCTTCATTCCATATGTATCCCTAGCACACCAAGCCACTGACTGATTTGTTCAAGGAGAAGGAGTATCTTCATAAGAGCTAATCCGGACTTATGAAAGAACTTCGATATCCTCGATGATGGGTCCCAACCTGAACTCGGTAGTGTTTTATTGTAAGACTACCATGTGATCATGTTTGCCTGGAACAGCGTGTTCACACGTGCGTAGCAGAACCAGCTCATGCTTTGGAGTTTGCTATCGTAGTTCATTTCCCGAGAATCTCGCAACGTTATCTCGTCGAATTGTGTTGCAAACTTTCATTTTTCTTCCTAGACTCGATGAGTCTGGAATATCCTGACACCAACCAGATCTGAATCTCAGGCAGACTTGATGGTTGGAATGTTTCCCAAGAACTACAATATTGGTCCCTCTATAACCGGTAAAGTGGATGTCGTGGCCAACACATCTAGCCGGAAGACCCATTATTGTAGGCTCTTGATTGAGAAAGTTGGCCACCTCCCCATAGGGATTTCGTAGGATTTACTCCCTAGTTGCCCCTATGGATTTCTGTGTTCCGAAGTCCGACCTTTTTACTTGATGTTCTAGATATCAAACCATATCTATGAATGGGTTACACTAGCACATCAAGGAGAACATTAGAAGCGGAGTGCTAAATGTCTCTCGGTCGATCATCCAGATTTTATTTCCTTGGCCCCGCCAAGGGTGAAATCTGAGAAAGTGTTATCTCTCCTTGTATCTGCATCGTCCATCGCTATTCATCATGGTAGTATGTTGTGTTGTCAGCACCCTTGACACGGATGTTGATAAAACCTTGATGATTGTGGAAATGCTCAAGTTCTTAAGAGCACGCACAAGCGTTAGGTGTTACCATCGGCACTAACTAGGTTTGCTCTCAACTTCCTTGGTTATGCTATAACTTCTCAAACAGTGGATTCACTCTCTATTGTTGGGTTCTTCCCCAGTTACCAGAATCATTCCCAGCATTTGCATTTTGTTCCCAGCTTGCACCGCCAATGTGCCATTCTACCATGGGTCTCTTCCATTTCCGGTGATAAGCAAATTCATCCATTACGTTGTCTTCAACAAGGTAATCCACATCATCCAAGTCCGAGTATGCCATTCTACCGAACCCTCCAAACGATCACTCAAGAATTACCTTAGGTTGGTATAAAGAGTTTCAATGATCTCGGAATCAAAAGTAATTCTTTTTGCCACCTAAGGGGATATATCTACGAGTCACCATCCCTAAGGTGTCTCGTTGTGGTATCATGGCAACTCAACTCCTCGCTACGCTGACAACCGTTTACCACCCTCGTAAGTGTGGAATTGTAGTCTACCTGGTAAACCTCCGTCATTTGTTCCACTCCATTTCCTCATATGTATGCTTCGTGTCTCAGCTAGAGAGATGTGACAATGTCTCATCCCATGAGTTGATCCTGAGTTGTTCGGTCTTCGAGAAGATAGATTCTTCTAGAGTTTTCCTTCCTCTTCTTGTCATGATTAGCTAGAGTTCTCAGAGCAAGACATCAAGACAATGATGGTGATCGAATCAATGTTCTTATGAAGGGCAACCTGGATCGTGAAGATTGAGCTAGTTTGTGTTCCCCCTTCACCTTACCCTACGCTTGAATCTCGGGACGAGATTTTTGTTTAGTGGGGGTGAGTTGTCACATCCCTGGTCCTGTTATGCACTAGGCTAGACCTCATGTGAGCATCATGTTTTAATTCAAATGAAATTTGAATTGAGGGATTTTCAAAGCCTCAGAAACTTTCTAAAAATGATCAACATTAAAATCTTCTCAAAGAAGTCCAAGAAATGTTCCTCTTAGTCTCTGAAAATATTGCAAAGAGGTAAAACTCAAAACAATATTTTTGGTATCTCAGAGTTAATTATTTTGGGCCTTTGAATTAAATAAATAACTATTTGCATTGGATATATATTTCTTAATTAATTAATATATGTCCAATAATTCTGATCTTTGATGAAGGGCTTTGGAATAATCCTACTAGTCCCTACCATAATTATCAGAAGCAATAAAAATGATTTAGTGTCTAAAACTAAATCAAAACAAACTACAGAAAATAGAAAACAAAATTAAATAGAAATAAAAGAGAGAGAGAGAAGGAACTTACCTGACGCTTACCTGAGGCCCACTCACCTGTGCGGCCTGCCAACACTGTGGCCCAGCCCATCTCCACTCCCCCTGTCGTCTTCCTCCCTGCCAGAGGAGGGCACGCGCTGGCGACGCCGCCGGCCACGCGCCCGGCCACCTCCTGCCTCCCTGCTTGCCTCCGCTACTCCCTGGAGACGCCACGCGGCCCCCTCGACCCTCTCTCACTCTCCCGTGTCTCTCCCTCCGTCCCTATCCCCCTCTGCTCCCTCTCCCTTCCGCGACCGAACGGAGCCCGTCGCCGCCGACCAGCGCTCGCGCGGCCGCAGCCGTCCCGAAGCCTCTCCGACACGCCCTCGAGCTCCGCCGGTCCTCCCTCGTCCTCCTCGTCGTCTCACGCGACCAGAAGAGCCCCGGAACGCCGCCCCCGACGTTTTCCCCCTCCTCGGCCGCCGGAGATCCGCCTCACCGTCCCGCTCGCTCCGACGCTTCCCCGGCCCCGTCGTCTGCACCGGCCAACTCCCCGTGAGCTCCTCTTCCTTCTCCCCCTTTCCGTTCTCTCGTTTGCACGCCGTAGTTGCCGCCTTGCCAACGATCGAAAACCGCCGCCGCCCTCGCTCGTCGCCGGTGAAGCCTCGGTGACCTTTTGGTCCCGTGCGTGCGCCCGTTGTGCTCGCAACGTTCCGTAGAGCAGAACTAGCGTGACAGCCGGCTCGTTTGCAAGCCGCAGCGCCAACCCCGCACCCACCCGTAGCTCCGGCCGCCGCCACGAGCTCGACTCCGGTGAGCATGATCCACCCCAGCCCCTCCCATTTGCCTCTATGGATGCGCAAGAGCGAGGGCTATGCCCTGGTGCCCTCAGCGCGCGAATCCGATGCCCTAGCGCAAGTCCGGCGTGCCCCCGCCGTGCTCTGTGGTCGTCGCCGGCAAAACTCCGGCGGGAGCTGACGTGGCTCCGTCATTAGGAGCTAACCCAACTAACTAAACAACCTACAGCCACTGACAGTAGGCCCCACCCCTGGTCAAACCCCAGTCAGCGCTGGGTTTGACCGGGATTAGTTCCTGTGTCACTGACGTGTGGACCCCGCACGTCAGGTTTGACCTGGACCTGGCCGTTGACTCGCTGACGTCATGCTGGCGTCAGGCTGACGCAGTTAAATCATTTTCTGGATTTATTATTATTCAGGAAATTCCATAAAATTGTATAAACTTCTAAAAATCATAGAAATTCAACCGTAACTCCAAATTAAATAAATTATATATGAAAAATTATCAGAAAAATCCAATCTATCCATCTGTACCATTTTCATGCATGTTAGAACAACTTATGACCACTGTTTTGGACAAAACAAATAAAGGGCATTTAAATAATCATATATGGAGTTGGAGTTTGAATCATGTATTCAAACCAACTTCATTTAAACCATAACTAGGTGCATTAGCCCAAAACACATTCATATTGCCATGTCATAGCATGCATCATATTGTGCATTGCATTGATCGTGTTTCCTTCTTGTTTGCCGGTGTTGTCCCCCTCGATAGACGTTGTACCGATGATGTGATCGTTGACACTGATGAAGACTCAATGTTATCTTCAGAAGTGCCAGGCAAGCAAAAACCCCTTGTTCATTCCGATAAAATCCCACTCTCTCGCTCCTGCTCTCTTTTACTGCATTAGGACAACAACGACATATTTGTTACTTGCTGCGGTAGTTGAACCCCTTTATCCTCTGCATGACCTGTCATTGCCACAGTAAATAGATGAAACCCACTAGCATGAGTAGGAGTTCTTTGAGCCCTGTTGTGCCTACTCATTCATGCTTGTTTGTCATGCCTGCTACTGCTTAGAGTTGAGTCAGGTCTGATTCATCGGGGATGAATCAGAGGCGTGTGAACATGTCCTACTGTGTGTGAGCTAAGTGTGTGAACACGATTTGGTAAAGGTAGCGGTGAGAGGCCATGTAGGAGTACATGGTGGGTTGTCTCATTGCAGCCGTCCTCAGGAACTGAGTTCTGTGTTTGTGATCCATGACCAGCTACTACCACACATTGGGATGCTTAAGTGCCCCTCTCGACTTATTAATCAACTTGATCTCTGTCCAGGAGTTGCAACTAGTTTCTGGTGTTTGTAGGTAGTGTTAGTAGTCTACCAAGTGGCACCCGGTACAGGTGGGCTTGGGACAGACTAGGCACAGTGGCATGGTGTACCAAGTGGCACCCGGATGGTGGGCTTGGGAACCCTGCTCACATCGTTTGGGGCCGTGAGCGACACCCCGGCCGGATCTCCTTGCGGATGGAACCCGAATAGGCGATAAAACTGGACTAGAGACTTGTTCGGTTAGTCAGGTCGTGGCCGACTCCCTCGCCCGGCTTCCGCTTGAAGGTTGCCGAGGTACATGACGTGTACAGGGCGATAAGTGGCGAGAGCGTGTGTGAAGAAGTACACCCCTGCAGGGTTAACATCATCTATTCGAATAGCCGGATTCCTCGGATATGGAAACTTGGACCCCTTGTACAGTTCATAGACAAGTGAAAGTGGATACTCTAAAATACGCAAGATAAGCGTGAGTGCTATGGATGGCGTTCTCGTAGGGAGACGGGAGCGGTTCCATGGTGGTGTATTGGTTGGTGAATATGTGGACTCGTGTGCGCCACCTCAAAAGAGTTACTTGCAGTCGTAGTTTAGGATAGCCACCGAGTCAAAGCTGGCTTGCTGTAGTTAAACCCCACCATCCCCTTTGTTGATAATGATGCATATGTAGATAGTTCTGATGTAAGTCTTGCTGGGTACATTTGTACTCACGTTTGCCTATTTTATGTTTTTGCAGAGAGACTTCAGTCTCACTAGTAGTTCCGCTTGGACTTCGACGTTTAGCTTGTTACCTCAGCTACGATCTTGTGCCCTCGGCAGGATCTGGTAGATAGTCAGGCTTTCAGCCTTTTTCATTTATAGATGTCTGTACTCAGACGTGATAGCTTCCGCTTGTGTTTTGACTTGTATGCTCTGAATGTTGGGTCATGAGACCTATGTTTGTAATATCTCGCTCCTCGGAGCCTATTGAATAAATACTTGAGTCGTAGAGTCATGTTGTGATGCCATGTTGTATTTGCACATATCGAGCATATTGTGTGTATGTTATTGAAATGCTTGGTATGTGTGGGATCTGACTATCTAGTTGTTTATCCTTAGTAGCCTCTCTTACCGGGAAATGTCTCCTAGTGTTTCCACCGAGCCATGGTAGCTTGCTACTGCTCCGGAACATTTAGGCTGGCCGGCATGTGTCCTTCTTCGTTCCTGTGTCTGTCCCCACGGGGAAATGTCACGCGAGGAATTCCGGAGTCCTGTTAGCCCGCTACAGCCCGGTTCACCGGAGTCCTGCTAGCCCAGTGCTACAGCCTGGATTCACTCGATGATGGCCGACACGTTCGATGCTGGGTCATGGATGCTTGTCCCTGTAAGTTTGTGCCACTTTGGGTTCACGACTAGCCATGTCAGCCCGGGCTCCTTATCATATGGATGCTAGCGACACTATCATATACGTGTGCCAAAAGACGCAAACGGTCCCGGGCAAAGGTAAGGCGACACCCGTGGGAATACCGTGCGTGAGGCCGCAAAGTGATATGAGGTGTTACATGCTAGACCGATGAGGCATTGAGTCGGGGTCCTGACACCTAAGCTCCGCTTCCTCCACGCTTTGACAGGCATCAATGAAATCCCACGACCAAATTTATACTAAAAATATCAATATCTACAATACTGATTATAATGAGTATAAGAACTATGTTTTATAATGAGTGTAAAAATATTGATTTGACATTGTGAATGTAGACACATTTTTCTATAAGTCTGGTGAAAGTAGAGGTACATTGACTTCAGACAAAACTTAAATGCACAATGCAGACTAGTTCCTCCATCCAGGTGCGTTCCATGTCCTATCTTGTCATCACAACAAGGTTAGCTATTAGAGTACCACTACCTCCCTTCTAGTATAAAGGGCTCGATTCAAAAATTTCACCTACTCCTAGCAAGATAGTAGAGGCGGTGGAATAGTTTTTGAAGTCTGCAAAAGTACTCAACTAGTGTTTTCATTCTTCACAAAAAACTGTGTTTACCAATGCACGCATGAACACTAGTTACTCTAACCCCCCTCTCTTCTTTAATTCTTTGCCACATCAGCATGTTTGCTATTCCCGTGTGCATGATACCAGCTAAGATACCACCATTATGGCCAGCCTTAATCATCGCATGCAATAATTTAGTGCACCCTGAAATATGAACATGTGTGGGGCATGTATGTTCTTAATGACTTGAGACTATACCTAGCCTGGCATGCAACATGACTTATTATGCACCGTTCCCCATACGTGCAAGAAGCCCGTTCATCTCCAAATCTTTTCCTCTCCATGTATGGAAACAATATGCCTGCCAAACTCTCCTTCTCCCTCTGGCAGTCCCACCACTCCACCCCATGTGAAAAAATCTGCATGCATGACTCTCCTCCCCCCACGCTCGTCCAATCCGTTGTGACCAGCAATATTTCCACCCCTTCGCTCCCCCGTAATTTACTCCAACAAATATTCCCACGTAGTTGTTACTTAACTACAGGTGCATTGGGTCACTGACATGTGGGCCCAGCAGGGGTCTGGCCCACATGTCAGTGACACAACTGGACCTGCAGTTAAGTCAGTGCAGCTCAGTCCATATCTTACATAGGTGTGCCATTGCTCGATATAAATACTGCGCCTCCCACGACATCGCTATCTCCTCCCCCTCACATTCACGTCCATCGCTATCTCCTCCCCCTCCCTCTCACGTCGATCCTCCAGCGACTCTAGCATGGTGAACGGGTAGCATGCCTCATACTTGATGTTCTCTGCCAAGGGCCAGCTGTGACTGCTGCACGCATCCGTGAGGTGATGCACCATGTCCGCCGGCGAGCCACAAAACGTCATCGGGCACTCATAGCAGTGGACGAAGGGCTCCTTGGAGGCATCGACCAGCCGTCCATGAAACGGGAGTGGCTGTAGGGGACGTTGCGCCAGTTGAATATATGAGCAAGTTACTACGAGATTTAATCTGAATAAGCACAAAATAAATCATGAATTCTACCACGATTTCGAACCGGAAGGACAGAAACACATACGGTGCAACGGGAGCAGCACCGTTGGCGTTGAGGTTGTCGCCCATGTCCAAACACCACGTAGACACGGTCTTTGAGCACGGTTCGTAGTCGTTCCACACTCGGGCATTGAAGTTTGTAACTATTTTAGATTAGAATATACTACTCCTCCGGTGCTAGTAGTAGAGCAGAGTCCTACTCTACTACTCTACTCAAGCAAGTTAGGGCATAGCACTATAGGGAGTACCAGTACTATGATCACTCAAGCAAGTTGTCTAGCATCGACATGACCCTACGCTGCTGGTATGTGTCTCGTAAGTCAAGCGGCGTGCTATAGTCATCATCACCTGTCCACTTCCCGCAGCACATATTCGCTTCTCCATCTTTGTCCGCACATAATCTCATCCAATCTTCCATCCCCGCTAAGGCGCCTCCCCCTTGTCCGAAACCCAAGCACTAACAATGGCAGAACCGAGCAGCGTCCTCCGAAAGAGTGGCTGGAATTCGCTCCCCACAGAGGTAATCAAGCTCATTGTTTCGCTGTGGATAATCTCAGTACCATGCCGCTCGCCGCGTGCTTGTCGGGGCTGTACCGTTTACTCAAAGCCCTTAGGCCGGAGCTTTTTAAGCCATCTCCTTGCTTGTTGATGCCGCCTGATCATCAAAAACGGTGTGTCACGCAGCATAACGATCGTAGGGTGGCGAGCATCAACCCCCTTGACTGCGATCCGATCCCCGTCAGCCTCAACTACATTAACGGTATGTACTGGGTCGACATGAACATGTCTTGGATGGTGCTCGTCGACGGTCGCGGCCGCTGGATGCTCGTGGAGGTCTACACCCGGCGATTGATCCCCCTTCCTTCGATTAACACTGCACTGCTTTGGCACCGCGGCCCAGAATACTCGGAATCTTATAGTAGCCAACATGATACCAAGTTTGATTTGCTCAAGGTTGTAATCTGCCAAGTGCCCACAAGATCTGCGAATTGTAAAGACTTCAGGCTAATTGCGTTCTTCAACTGCGGTCTCGCCTATCTGACAGGTCACTGCGGTAAGTGGATAAATCTGCACGTCCATTGCAGGATCATACATCCTCCATGGTTCTCTGATGCCATTGAACACAAGGGCTTCATTTACGCTGTCGACTCCTTCTATGGTTGGACGTATTGCTGGCCTACTCCAGTCATCGCTACAAACGGCTGTTATAGCAGTATGTTACTTTCCTATGATATCATGATGGCTTGCTTATATTACTGTCAACATTTGCTAAAAAATATTCATGCTCATAACATGTTGTTCTTAAGATTGACTAAATCAGGAGCCCTTTTTTATTTGACTCCAACTTGATATGATGTTGTAGGCCGCCTGGTGTCCCTACCCTTCCAAATCCCAGAACCTTTCAAAGAAAAGCGGCATGGCAGTTGCAGGTGGTTCCTAGCTCGATCAGACGACGACGAAAGATTGATGATCGTTCGCACGTACCGGACGTGTTGTTTCGCGGAATACAATCATAGTCACTACAAGGTCTTTGAGCAAGATCCCAGCTTCTCTGGGCCTTCAGGAATTTTTGACTGGAGGCTGGTAAGTAGCCTTGGTACACGCTCTTTGTTTGTCGGACTGAATTATCCGATTAACCAGGAGATAACCGACGACAAAGATCATGATGGCAGCACGGTTTTGTTCATCAAGCAAAACTGTGTGTACACAACGTACCATGCGTCTCTGCATGCACCATACCCTGATATGTGCCGCCACGCTCTACAGCCCAAAGTAGAAGAGAGGGTCGCAAGTATCAGACTTCGACCTGCTGGCTGGAGTTTCCCCCATCAGACACCTATCTGGTTCAAGCCGTCAGCCAATCTCCACAGCTTAATAAATAGTAACGTCTAACTGAGCCAGTTAGTTAGATGCATACACTTAGTGTAGTAGGATCTTTATTTAGTTTGATGCGTACACTTGTTCTTTTTTGGTAGCCCTTTCGTAATGATGGATGATGTTTGGTTTGGAAGAGAGAGCTGCGTCTTCACTCTTATGGCCTGCTTACTGCTTTTGTTGCACCCCCACCCCTGGTTGCTGCTGCTGCTGTTTTCAATGTACAATCAGTAGTATATTTCGTCTGTTGGTTGAATAAATGTGTTGTTAGAACGACAAACACAATGTTTTGGAAGTCGTTGCATGGTTCAATCCTTTAGTGCCTCGTGCCGTACGTAGAGCATACTATTTTTCATACGCAACACATTTTGCACTTGTTGATAACATGCAGCCCACTGATGAAGGCCCAATAGAGAAGCCCATAATTAACTGCAAGGGAGGCTCTCACATGAATCCGGCCCAGGTACATGCTCATGGTCCCCTAAACATAAATAAGTAAATAAATAAATAAATAAAGCTAAATGCTCATGCACCAGTTCTTTGGGAAAATAGGTAGGCCAGTATTTCTTTTTGAAGAATACCCAAGCTAGGCCTATTTGTTTTCTCCGAATTACTGGGCTGCAAATCTTTCAAGATGAGAAGGGATGCATTCCGGTCTGGCTTAAGAGTATCGTCAATGTCTGTTAAAAGTAATATCAAAAGGGGTTGAAAATTCCAAAAAATTTATAGCAAATTGGATATAAGTTTTTTTTGGTTTTTGTTCTTCACTGATATCTTATACGTATTTCATGGGATTTAACATGACATAGTACTAATTTATTTTTAAATTTGTTTTAGTATGGCTATTAATTTTGGATTAAGAATATTTCGTCCCCAACAAAAAATTGTGAATTTTCAAAAT